>NW_018249830.1:72715-171883 GCF_001263595.1 Phalaenopsis equestris | reverse complement strand
TAAAGGAGTGAAAAAGGGTAAAGGAGTGAAAAAGGGTCAAATTTGGAGCAAATGGGTGAAAAATGTGCAAAAGTGTTTTGGCGCCTAAGAGCTAGATCTGGCGTTTAAGCGCCGGGTAAACAGGAAGGCTACAACTAAGCACTAAAGGCCCCACGCTTAAGCGTCAGTGACAGTTATTGGACGAGTAAATTCAATTTTTGTGAATTTTGAAGAGGTTTTTGAGGCACCTATTGGCTTAATAGGTGGTTACAACCACCATGGACAAAAATTATTGCAAAAGGAAGCATCTCTTGGGGAAATACATCGAATCAAGGCACATTTTGAAGAGATACCAATGCACCTTTTAGAGAATTATAAAAGAAAGAAGATTGAGACTTTGAAAGAGGTCCTGAAAGTACTGGAAAAGTTTTGAAAGTTCAAAAATTGAGGAGTTAGTTGGAGAGATTTTTAGGCATCACATGTTTATCCTTTTCTTATTTCTAGTTTTATATTGAGAGTGTTATAAAAGAGAAGAGATTCAATAAAACTTCAAGATTATGGTCGAGGACTTTAGATAAGTTTTTATCTTTTATTTTAGGCTAGTTTTGGTTTTAATTGAGACTTATTTTTGGTTTGACAATGATTTCTACTTTTAAACTAAAGTGTGGTTTTGTTTTCTCTATGAATTATGAATAGTTTTGTTTATCTTTCTTCTTAAAATGATAAGTAATTAAGTGTTAGATGAAAGTTGTGGAGAGTATTGATCTTTAATGTTAGAAGAAGTTGTAATGATTTAAATCCATGTACTTCATTTACATTTTTGATTTGGCCAATCCAGATGTTAAAATTTGTTGTGAGAACATGTAAGAACCGGGATGGCATTATCTCAGTCAACAATTAGAAAGAATCACATGAGGTTGTATGAATAAGAATGTAGTTCATATCATTGAGTGCAAATAAATAGGGAAATATTCATTATAGGGTTTAGAGTTAGAGGACTTTAAAGTGACAGGTTAAAACACTCAACTTGGTTTATTGTTTTAGGTTCTGATACGAGATGTTAGCCCTCAGATGAAGGGAATTGAGGAAACTCTAGAGTGAGAGTTAATATCTTCTTTGCCTAGCCGGTCTTTAGAACTATTAAAAATTTAAATTAGCCAATGTTCTTTATAGAATCTCTAGTAAGGTTAAAGTATATTATTGCTCCTATTTGGCGCAGCACAATATGCATACATCAACAAAAGAATTCCTATACTTATTACTGATTCAAGATAAGGAGAAAGATATTTTCATATTTAGTGCTTTTCTTCTACAAAAACTCAAGTTATCTTTTTAAGTTTGTTCTGTTTTTGTCAAAATAATAAAATTACCAAAAATATTTTAAACTTTTTTTTACTACAAAAATGTCTTTAGTTTAAATAATTATATTTTTTAAAAATAGAAAGTTCTCCAAAAAGTGCATATTGCATATCTTCCCTGTGGGTTTGATATTCAGGTCTTAATCAAAAACTCTTATACTACTTGATAACTAAATTAAAAATTAAATTCTTAATTTTCTTTAAGAACAAGTTTTGGGTTTTGTTGCAAAATAAGGAAATATAAGTGAAAAATATAATCAGAATTATTGTTATACTATTGCATATAAGCATTTTCAGGATCAGACAGTATGGAGACACTAATTCTTTTCTCGATACCCCTTGGGTTGGATGTGAGTCTAAGTGCTTTCCTCCCCAACGTAATAGATATTTCCCTTGTCACCATTTGGGTTGTATTTGAGTCCCAGAGCTTTCCTCCCAAATGTGACCCATATCCTCGATATTGGTATAAGACCCCCTTAAATGGAACAAGACATCCTACTCTCAATCCTCGAGATTAGTATTAGACCCCCTTAAATAGAACATGACATCCTATTCTCAATCCCCAAGATTGGTTTAAGACCACCTTAAATGAAACACGAGATTCGGCTCTCTACTTATATCCTTGAGATTTGTTTAAAACCACCTCAATTGAAACATGGCATCTGATTCTCTATATATCCTTGAGATTAGTATAAGGCCCCCTTAAATGGAACATGACATCCTGTTCTTAATTTTTGGGATCAGTACCTAAATTCTTATTCATACATTTCGAGGTAGGCACCTAAATTCTGACTCTCTTTTTGGGATTAATACCTAGATTTCAATTCTCATTTCAAAATTAGTTCCTAAATTATGATTCCTATCTTTTGAGGTCGGTACCTAAATTTGAGTCTTTTGAGGTCGGTACCTAAATTCTGATTCTCTCCTTCTGAGATTGATACCTAAATTTCAATTTCCATTTCAGGATCAGTTCCTAAATTCTGATTCCTATCTTTCAAGGTCCATACCTAAATTCCAACTCTCTTGTTGGGATTAATACCTAAATTTCAATTTTCATCTTGGGATTAGTACCTAAATTATGATTCTTATCTTTTGAGGTCGGTACTTAAATTCTGATTCTCTCCTTTCAAGATTAATACCTAAATTTCAATTCACATTTTGGGATTAGTACCTAAATTCTGATACTTATCTTTCGAGGTTTGTACCTAAATTTTGACTCTCTTTTTAGGAGTGATACAAAAATTTCAATTCCTATTTTGGGATCAATACCTAAATTCTGATTTCTACCTTTCGAGGCCGGTACCTAAATTTCGATTCTCTCCTTCTGAGATTGATACCTAAATTTCAATTCTCATTTCGGGATCAGTACATAAATTTTTATTCCGATCTTTTGAGGTCAGTACCTAAATTCTAATTCTCACATTTTGAGGTTGATACTTAAATTTCAATTCTCATTTCGGGATCAGTGCCTAAAATAAGGATTCTTATCTTCTGAGGTCGGTACCTAAATTTCGACTCTCTTTTCGGGATTGATACCCAAATTTCAATTCTCATCTTGGGATCAACCCCTAAATACTGATTCTCATCCTCCAAAAATGCCTAAAACTTGATAGTTTGAAACCCACTCTTCAATCCTCAACGAGATTTCCTACTCCTTGATTTTGATCAAATATTCACTTGCTATATCCCCAAAAGAAACAACTAGCACTCAATTTTACACTCCTTTCTAGGTCTGTTGACTTGGGCATCTAAAATGGTTTTATTGATCTCATCAGTCAACGTGGTCCATTTGTTGACCTCACTTTTGGTTGAGGTTTAGTTTTTCTTCTTTAGTAGCCTAGAGTCTAGCCATACGACTTTTCTGTTCACTATTCTTAGAAGACTAGAAAAGGAACCCTCAACATTAGAAACTCTAAACTCTTCTGTGCTCAACTTGAAGTTCCACATATTGGTCCTAATTTATAGCACCTAGTAGGTGGGGTCACTAAGAGGGACCTGAAGGAGAGTCCCAATAGGTCCCAATAGGACTGCTTGAGACTGCTTGACCTTAGGGTTGACCCTAGATGTTGGTCTGGAGCTAGTTCACTCACTTGCACTCACTTGCACCCACTTTCACTCGCAACCCTGAAACCCAAAATTGTTAGACTTTGATCCCTTGATCTTTTGGGAGGCTCATGTAGACGGCCCCCTAGACCCACTAGCCCTAGGCTAGGGTTTAGCTAAGCCAGTACATAGAGGACCCAAATGGGGATTTCATTGGTCCATAGCTCGAACATAGTGGTTGGCACCCTAATTCTACCAAAATATCCAACTTGGCATTTTGCAACTTGGCATTTTGCACCAACTTGGCATTTTGCACCTAAATCCACCCAAATTACTTAAATGCCCTTGAAACCCTAAATTTGGCCAAAATTCCCATCTTTGCCCAAAATACCCAAATTTGTTCAAAAACCATTTCAAACCATTTGAATATACCAAAATACCCTCAAATAATTTGCCAAAATTATAAAAATTCCCTTGGCACCCCAAACTTTCCCAAAACATCCAAAATCACTTCAAATGTCTCCAAAACTAATTTTGACCCTTCAATTGAGCCTAATTTGGCCAATTTGACCGTTTTAACTGAAATCCCCAAATTGCCTTTAAATGTTAAATTTCCCCTAATTTACCTCAAATGTTCAGCAATTTGGCCCCAATTCCCCTCAATTTCAATTCTAAGCTCAAATTCATCTTTCCTATGATCAACCAAAACCAAATCCAAGCCTAATAGACCCATGCTTTAAGCTTAATTTTGATCTAAATCAAAACCCTCAATTTTAACCATATGACTTAACCCCACCAAATTGAATCCCATAGCCTACTCAATTTGCCACAATTCAAATCCTAAACGCTTCATAACAATCCTACACATCAAATTAGACCTTTAATTGGCCTTTTCCAGGCCTCAATTTCACTCAATTTCAACCCACATTCTAAATCCCCAAATTTGCCCCAAATTGGCTATGTCCCCAAATTCCACCAAATTGAATGTCATATCCCCAAAATTAACAACCAATCAATATTGAAGACTCTTCATGAAATTCCTACAGACCATTTTCAGCCATCAATTTGAACTTAACCCAACCTTAGCAAAATTTAAACCCAAGTCTAACCCAACACCCCAAATTGACTAAATGCCCAAAATCCCTCAAATTGAACCTCCAAATCAATTCAAAATCACTCCAAATCTATTTTAAATCTCTTCTGACAATAATATACACAATATTGATCAATCAATTGAGCTCAATTTCATGGCTAGCCTAACCCAAACCCAACGTTTTGCCATTTTGACCCAAATTGAACCCCTTCCCTGAAATTGAATTAGCCATGCCAAAGTCACCAAATTGATGACACCACAGCCACTAAAAACACCATAATTTATGGGATCTTATCCCATTTATGGGTCTTAACCGAAATATCTCCTCCATCATCACTTGCCATTGAGGGTTAACCATAATTAACCCTCCCCCTAGTTCACCTGACCACCTGGCCACCACTCTCGGTTCTGTTGGCCAGCCTAGTGGCCGGAAATTGCAAAAACAGAGGACCACCACCCCTAAAAAAAACCTAATTTAAACCTTAGAGGCTACCTCATCCATATGGCTTCTTAGAACTCTTCTACCCTCCACATAAGTAGCTTATTGCACCCAATAATTGGCCTAGAGCTCCACCCCAAGCCCCTCTATAAAGACTCACCTCCTCCATGACTAAAGAAGAAAGTTCCAAATCCTTGGGAAAACTTTTCCAAAATCTCACCAGAGACTCTCCAAGCATCCGTAAGCTTAATCCAACCAGCTTACCCATCTGATTCCCTCTGTGAGAGCCCAATTTTGAGCTCAATCTTTCAAATCAAATTAGCAAATCTCTCCACAGTCCACCAAACTTAAATTTATTTTGCACTCACCATCCCTAGAGCAAGAGGATTGATTCCCCATCAAACCCCCCTCTGAAACAGCCTGTAAACTAGCTCTAGACCAACACCTAAAATCCAATTTGATCAAAATCATATCTAGACAATTCACCTAGGCAGAAGGCTTCATCCCGAGATTTGTTGGACCCAATCAAAGCTACCACAACCATCTGATTGAGGCCTCCCATCTCTGACAAAGGTATTGAGCTCTGACCCTAACCTAAGCTTATTTTGATTCTCCATTTTTAATAGCTTGATTTCATACTTGATTAATTGTATAGATGTGTTGGTGTTGAGTAGATGAAGGTTTAGAAATAAACCCCATGTGATTTGGTTGAGTCTAGACAAAGATCTTAAGGATTAGTATGAACGACTTATGGGATAGGTCACTTGGGGACGACTACAGAGAGCCGTCTGATTGCGCGTTTATTTCATCAATAGAGGAGATCAAGCCGGACCAACTCTCAGTGCTAAATGGTGGGTTAACGAGGTACAACGTGGCTGGGGGTGTCAAATGATGGAGCGCTGCGTCGAGACTTCGGAGCAGACGAGGATGAGTTGGCGTCGCGCTGGATAAGTAGAAAAATAGGGATTTTTAAATTATTTTAAATGTTTAAACTTCAAAAATCTATATCCTTCTCTAGAAAAATCTTTAAAATAATAAAAAAAATACTTTCTTGCTCAGTGAACAGAGGAGAATAATGTGGACTAAAAATAAAAATTATTTACTTTTTACTTGATTTTTCGTGAATTAAATACCCTCTAGAGTATTTTAATTCATTATGATCAAACATTGCTCACCATGACTTAAAATTTTGAGGGTTTGTTCCTCATGACATAGCTATCTCCTCTGATTTTTCCAACGTTAGAGGACATCTCTTGGCTTCTAGCCCTAATTTTCAAGCTAAGGTGACTATTTTAACTATTTTAATTATATAAATCAAAATATCATTTGAAAAATTATTAGAATAATTTTAATAGGTTTCCTGTGGTCAAAGAAGTCTAGGAAAATTATCATGATGTCTTGAATTATATTGTAAATTTTCATATTTAAATAAATGTAAATATATTGTGTTAATTTTTGTTAATTACATACTTATCAAAAATTGACAAAATTAATTCCACATTATTCATAAAAATCATGTTTATCCACTATAAAAATTTGAAATTTTTTTGATTAAGTTTAATTATTAGAGTTTATTTTCTAATGAACCTTTCACTTTTGTACAAAAATAATTATATTAAATTAAATACACTTGGGAAAATTATGAAAAGTACTTTTTTAAGTTTTTTGTGATCAGAGGCACTTGGGAAAAATAAAAAACACTTTTTAGAAAATACTTAAATTTTGAGCAATATTTTGAATTTTAAAATAATTAAAAATCTCAAAAATATATAAATATTTCAAAATGTGCCTAATAGCTCTCTCATCATTTGGGACTCATTAAAATATTTTTTTCAAATTTTCATAAATTAAAATAAATTTTAAAATGCTTAAAAGTGGATTTTCCTTATTTTCCTATTAAAATAATTATTATAATTTAATTCAAAAAATTATGAAAGTTTTTCTAATTATTTCTCTGACCTAGGAAAACCTCTAATAATTTTTCTCATAAATAAAAAGTTAGTTTTGAAAGTCAAAAAAATTAATTCCTAAATATCCTTTTTTTTAATTCAAGGAAATATTTAAATTATACTAAATTATGAGAAGTCCACATATTCTCCACTGATATTGTAATTACCTCATGGACATGATACTCTAAACCCTCAATGTCATTTGAGTTGTGGTTAATGAGTTATTAGGTGAAGTGGCCCAAGGGTAAAATAGTCATTTTAGACTTTGGTGCGTTAATAAAAATTTAGGATTAATCAAGGGAAAATGGGTAACTTTGATTTTAATGAACATGTTTGGATGATTAAAACACAATGGGATTAAAAGGAAGAAACTCACTCACCACCCTTGCACAACATCAAAAAAATCATAACTCTCCTAATCTTTGTGACTTGGAAGTCAATTAAGATCAAATAATTCTTAAGTGATGGGCTTAAGATAGAAAAGATGATAATTTGCTTTTCTTAAGCCCAAGGTTTAGGATGATGTGATCATTCAATAAGGAAATATGTCACTTAAGTCAAAATTTTGATAATCACCATTTCATCTATTATGATTATTAAGGGCTTAGAAGTGACATAGGCTCGATATATAGACTCAATTGATTGTATTTAGAAGATAACATGACTGGTGATTAACATCTTTAAACACTACAAGCCTGACTTTAATAATGGACACCACAATCTTTAAATGACCTAAACTTTCCTTAGGGGCACCCACTCACATAACCTTTAAACGAAACATCAATTGATTAATCCATTATCCTACCCTCAAGATAATTAAATTATCAAGTTTCACTAAGCAACAGGGTAGTTGCATTTTAAACTTTGATGATTAATGAAATAATATGATAAGTTCAAAATGAACTCAGAATGTTTCAAGTGATCTTCAGAGTGGTCCAGGGTCATGCCTCGAACACTTTGAAATCTATTAGACTTTCTGAAGGGCAAATTGGACTAAAATCAACTACTAGGATTTTCTGAGACTCAAAAAAATCATAACTTAGGCTTTGATAGCTAAACCTTCATCTACTACTGCAATTTAAATTCCTTGCAAAATTATATACACGTCTTGCAAGTACTGACCTTCAAGATGGTAGAATGAGAAGAATTGACATGTACACTTCTAAATTAATGCATTTACCTTTTTGCACTTCTTTCCACGAGCTTTCATGTTAAACAATTATATTACCCTGCATGAAAACCAAAACAACTAGCATAGCCACAAAACCAAAACCAAAACTAAAATCAATCAAGATAACATTCACCGCCACAACATTCAAAACATAAGACAACTCAAAATTTAATCACAAAGATCATAAAAAGACAATTGACTAAATTAAAACATTCTATCGAACGATGAGAGTCCCTCGGAGGATATAACTTACGGTTGCTAACGAGATTTCCCACGTTCTAAATGAAAGTATGGAACTCATTAAGCTAAGTTTAGTAAATTCATTTAGATAAAGTGAAAACGACAGAAAATAATGGTACCAGAATGAGGGAATCGTATGATCATAACTGGTGTCTCTCTAATCAAGTTTAATATACCCTACTATATTTAAAAAACCATAACCATAAGAACATTTGATTTGACATCATAACCTGACACATTAAAATACTTAAACTTGTCACGTCGAGGAGCTTGGAGCTTGCATTGTGGGCAACACGACCATCTTCATCAACGACCATCTTCATCAGTCACGACCATCTTCATCAGTAAGAGGATCTACAACAATATATCTTTTCTTAGAATTAAACAACAAGCCATAGGATTTTGAGGTTGTTCGCCTAGTGTGACATAATTCCTTAACTTCTCTTTAGGCTTTTATATAGCTTTGCTGTATAATATAAACCCTAACTCATCTTAGGATTCCAAGGTTATCGTTCATCACGACCTAAATCCTCACATCTTCTGGGTTATTTGTGTGATCGTTCCACATGAATGTAAGTCTTAAGAAAATAAAATCAATAGGATGAAATGCTTAAATAATTTCTCCTCAAAACTGAAGCCAAACAATTAGATATAATGGAAAGTCATCGAGGTTCTCCCCCGGATATATGACATCCCCTAGTTCTTCCTCCTTTGGATTCTATGATAAATGTCCAAAATTTGAGTCATTCTCCTTCCACACCTCTTTGTCCAATCTCATTGAAAAAGTCCTATCCTTTTGAACTCTTTGAAGATAATATTTCTTGACTTTTATCGAGAGTTTTTTTAGTGACTTTGATCATTTAAGATGTAATTAACTATAGGGGCTTTCCCTTATAGGAAGGTTTTTTAAACCCAACTTAATATAAACTCTATTTTATTTTTCATTTTAAATAGTGGAACTTGACAACTTATAAATAAAATGATTTTCGTAGACCAAATGGATGTCATGCATTTCTTAGTTTATTTAATCGAGTCTCACCCTTAAGTCTTGTGTTTATCTTTCGAGATAGATACATGACTTAAAGTGTAGTTCTCTTTCATTCATATATATATATAAGAAAACTTGTGATGGGAGCTCTACTAGGGTTAGGATTTGCTGCAATTTCAGGAGCGATTTTTGGAGATGGTAACGGTGCTTCTCCAAACCGCTGGTGAGATCCTTCCAACATCCCTTCTATCTTTAATTGCTATTTTCCTCTTCTACCAAGGGTTTCTTTGATTGGGGTTGATTTTTACTAGTTTAGATCCAAGATTTGGAATTCGCTGAAGCATTGTTCCTTTTTTGCTGCTGATATTTTAGGGGTTTCAGTTTTCTTTTTGTGGGATATCTAAGGTGTTTGTTTTTTAGATTTCATTTTCTGAACTCTATATTGGCCATCAATTCGATTCTCTCGGTCTCCTGTGAGGCTTATCTATGTTTTATGATGGAGAGATCTTTTATAGAGGCCCTCTGGGGGCTGAATCCGTGAAGATCAATAATTCAAGGCATTTTCCTCAATCTTTCCATACTGCTCTATGTGATGGTGGTGATTTTAACTTTATTCAAAAAATTGGAATAAAAGACGGTGGGTTCTCAATGATTGTATCTGATGATGATAATAATATTATGGTTTTGTCTACTCGTCATGCACTTCTAGGGAAGTTTGTTTTTTTGCATCCAAAAGTAGACTCTATTTGTAGGGAATTAGATGCTTTGAAACTTACGAGAAATTGGAAATTTGGTTTATTAGATGGATGTCACATTCTGATTCAATTATCTAATGATGAAGATTACACCAATTTATTCTCTCGAGATTTCATTAAAATTGATAATACTACGATGAGATTTTTGAAGTGGACAACAAATTTTGATCCCAAAGAGGAACCTCCTTTGATCCCAGTTTGGTTGCGATTTCTAGGTTTAAAATTTCATTTATTTAATCATGAGATCCTTTTTTCCCTTGTTGTGGCTTATGGAAAACCTCTTATAATGGATGAGCCTACTTTTCTATTGAATAGGCTTTCTAAAGCATGTATTTTGGTTGAGAGACATATAAATTTGCCTTTTTATGATGAAATTTGGATTGGGTCAAAAATTTAAGGATACTGACAAAAGGTGGAATTGGAAAAACATTCTCCCTTTTGTTCACATTGTCATATGTTTAGTCATAAAGCTAATAAATGTTATTGTCTTCATACACATCTAAAACAGGGAAAATTTCACCCAGCTAAAGAAAGGAATTCCAATAAAAAAATGAAGAGAATAGGGTCAATGTCCATCCTAATGTTGAAATAATTGAAGATTTAGAGGCTAAACAATTTGAAGAAGTTGTCATTGAAAAGGATACTTCTTTTGTTGAGGGTTTGGTTAAAGATATAGTGGATAATAATATTGCTAATGATATTATTCCGCTGGTGCAAGATAGCTTATTGGAGGTTCATACTCCTTCTCCGCCGTCTTCCAAAATTTGGAGGTGCAAAATGATCAGGAAATTCAAGATACTCGGGTTAATGAGGTGATTGATGTAGCTATATTATAGGCTTCAAATGCTCTTGAAGAGGAATGGTTAGTTCAATAATCCAGTAGAAAGAAAATGAAAAGGAAAAATGAGATGTTACATCTAAACAAGGACAATATAATTAATGATGGGAAAGCTCACTCTGATGGGGAACAATTCACCACCCTTCCTAGATTTTCTAGAAGGGGTGGGTTGAGATTTAATGATTAATATCATGATCTGGAATATTAGGGGAGTGGCAGACCCTGCCTCCCTTAATAGACTAAAACATTTAAGCAGGGTCCACAATCTGGTTATTTTCGCTATTTTAGAGCCGCTTGTCTCTATTAATAAGGATATGTCGGTGCTATTTTTGGTTTGGTGGGAGTTGCCCGTAAGAAGCTGTCGGTCACCGGAATCAAAATCCCATAGGCCGCTTTGGAAGGACGTTTTAATTTACTTATATTTTTAGCTTTAAAAAAATATGAAATCAAACTAACCCCATGTTTTTTATGGTTTAATTAAAAGAGCGTTGTACCTCAAATCCTGTATCTACCCCAAAGGATAAACACAAGACTTGAGGATGAAACTCGATAAAATAAACTAAGGAATATAAAACATCCGTTTGGTCGGCGAAACCATTGTATTTGCCGACAAATTCCCTTATTTAATATAAAGAATTAAATAGGGTTTAATACGGACATGCTTCCTAGACATTCTTCCTATAAGGGCAAGCCCATATAGTTAATTACATCTTAAATCACCAAAGTCACCTAACAAGACTCTCGAAAGAAATCAAGAAATATTATCTTTAAGGAATTTCAAAGGATATGAATTTTCAATGAGATTGGACGTAGAGGTGTGAGAGGGGATTGGTTAAAATGTAGACCATTTTGTTGTAGGATCCAAAGGAGGAAGAACTAAGGGATGTCATGGATCCAGAGGAGAACATCAGTGACTTCCCAAGCTATCCTAATGTTTTGCTTCATTTTTGAGGAGAAATGTTTAAGTGTTTCATTCTGCCAATTTTATTAGTTAGGGCTTACATTCGTGTGAAACTATCATATAAATAGCCTAGAAGATGTAAGGGTTTAGGTCGTGAAAAATAACAACCTTAGAATCCTAAAACAAGTTTAGGCTTATATTGTATAGGAGGGCTATACGAAGGCCTAAAGATAAGATGAGGATTTATGTTGCATAAGCAAACAACCTCGAAGTCCTATGGCTTTGTTGTTTAAGTCTAAGGAATGAAGATTGGTTTAGCTGGGGAAGACATGTTTTGCTGTTGAAGATGGCCGTATTGCCCACCTAGCTCCAAGCTCCTTGCCGCGATGAGTTTGAGTTTTCTAGTGTGTTAAGTTATGATGTCAAATTAGGTGGTCCTATGGTTGAAGTTATTTAAATTTTATGGGGGGTGTTAAAGTTGATCAGAGCGACACAGGTTAGGCGGTTAGGATCCTATTAGGATCCTATGGTTCCCTCGTTCTGACACTACTATTTTCTATTGGATTCACTTAGTCCAAATGAACTTACTCAGTTACTAAACTCAACTTAATGAGTTCCATAATTTCATTTAGATCGTGGGAAGCCTTGTTAGCAACAGTATGTTACGCTGTAGGTTACCTACTCCGATGGATTCCCGATCATCCGATAGAGACGTCTTAGTTTAGTTGAAGTTGTAGTTTTGTGTGATATTTGTGATTAAATTTTGAGTTGTTTTATATTTTAAATATTGTGGCGGTGAATTTTATCTTGGTTGATTTTAGTTTTGGTTTTGGTTATGGTTTTAGTTATGTGGCTATCCTGATAGTTTCAGTTTTCATGTAGGGTGGCATCGTTGTTTAGCATGCAAATTTGCAGGTATAAAAATACAGTATGAAAGTACAAGAAAGACAATGCTGAAAACTGTAAAAGTGAAAACTCAAAAGGCATGTTAAGGCAGTTTATATGAAACAGGGAAGTAAAATTTTGACGACCTACCTAACCCTAGGTCATATCTTGGTGGATCCTTAGGAGTTTAATTAAGGATGATGTTTCCAAGCAAAATATATTAAGTTTAGTAGATCTCCGAGTTATCCAATAGATCTAGAGAAAGAAGCAGGTCCGTGCTACTCTCTCGCTGCCTGGTGAAAAGTCTCGAGTTCTTTTAAACTTATTATATTGCTTAATAATTTATTCTATAAACACCCTAATGCTCAATAAACATTGATGTCTCAATTATCCCTAAGAATAGGGTATTTATCATTTGTAATTTAATTTTGAATATTATGTGGGCAAAGACCCTTAAAGAGCCAAGCTAGTGTTAGTGGAACACTTAGCCAAATTTTTTTCCTCATTGGGCTTGTAATGTTAGAAAGATGTTTTAATTTTCAATGATGTTTACTTTTCTAATCATTATTTAAATGAAACTTGATTTAGTCTAAGTCACTACTAAGCCCTTAAGACCTAGGTGAGTGTCTTAATTAGTTTTGAAAAGATTAAGCTTTAGGTGGTCATAATTCATGATTTGAATCTTATTTGAAAATCAAAATAAGGGTATTAAATTGATTAATTACTAACTTCAAAAGTCATACCCCTAAGCCCTAGGTTCATTTTATTTTAATAAATTTCCAAATTTTAATAATTTAGAAATTTATTAACCTATCTTTTCAATTGGGAAAGTCAGGTTAGTTTCTACCAATTAACCCTTTATGTTTCAAACATCCAAATTAAGATCAGAGGCTACCCATTTCAGAGGCTACCCATTTCCCTCTCCTCTTTAAATTAAGCCGAAATGTTAATTAAGGCTAAATTTCCAAATTTACATATTTTCCCCTAAGGCTCTAACACTTCATAGTTTGTCAAATTCAATTCAAATGACTTTAAAATTTTTATCCTACATCATTCATGGGTCAATTAAGATATCAGAGGAGAAAATGTGATTTTTGAAAATTTAATTTAATTTACGTAATTATTTTTATACAAAAATTGGAATTTTCAAAGAAAATTCTTAACTTGACCAAGGTAAATCTAAATTCCTTGAAATTTGTACTGGAGGTAGACCTAGGCCAGAGAAAACTTTGGATCAAATTTCATGTTTTTTTTATATTTATTTGAATTTTAAGAATTATTTTAAGTTATTTGGTATTTATTAAATATAAAATTGTTTAAATGGGGAAATTTAAGTTTTGTATTTTTGAAAAGTCTTCCTAAGGTCAAAAAACTCAAAGGAGAAGATTTCATATTTTTCTAAATTTTATTTGATTTATTGGAATTATTTTAGTGAAAACTCATTTTTAGCCCTTAAAAATTATTTTAAGCTTTAAAATTCAGTATCTTTATTTATAAAATTAGGAGAAATATTTTAATTGTTCCTAAGTGCTTAGCAAAAAATTTAAAACATTTCCATGAAGTTTATTATTTTTGGGATTTTTATGGATTTTTAATTATTTAAATATTTAAAATAGGTTAAAAATCATGTTTTTATTTTAACTATCATTTTATTTTTAGAAAATACCCCTGATCACAGAGAACTAAAAAAATTAGTTTCTATAAATGTTTGAGTTATATTTTGATTTTTTAAAAATCATTTAACTGCCAAAAGTGTTATTTATCTTTAAAAATCAACTTAATTTACCAAATGAACTCAAAATGCTTCGAAATTTTTATGGTGAGTTATATGCATTCTAAAAAATAGTGGAGATAAAAAATCAAGTCATTTTGTTGTTTGTATTTTTCAAAGTTAATTATTTTAGTGATTTTGTGAAGATTAAGTGTATTTTGAATGACTTGGCTCATGAAAAATTTTCCTAAGGGTTCTACGCTCATATTAAACCTCCCAAAGTTTTCCTGGATTTTTCTAAGCAACATGCTAATTTTCATGATTAATTTAAGCCAATAATGCATATAAGCTTGAAAAATATGATTCTCTGTCTAGCGACCTCCTCTGAATTTGGAAAAATCAGGGAATGTTTCCTAAGACAGAGGCAACAGCATGCTAAAATTTCAAGCCATGGTGATATTACTACATGCATAGAAAATAAAAACATCCAAATCTGTCTTTAATTAATTAAAAATAAAATATACATTACATGGACTTAAAATTATTTCTACATTGTTCTCCTCTCTTCACTAAGCAAGAAGGTATTTTTATTTTATTTTTATAATTTTCCTACACCATGATATGAATTTTTTTAAGTTAGGGATCATTTTCTAAATTAATTAAATCCCTATTTATCTATTTAAATGTGCGGTGCCACATCAACCTACGACGACTATGAAGCTCCACCCGTCGTGCTCCTATTTGATGTCGTCGTCCACTTCAGCGCTGACTCGGCCCGCGGTTCATCTAAGGAGGCACTGTCCGGCTCTATCTCCTCCGTCCATCTGATACACACGAGATCGAACAACTTCAGACTCCCTGTCATCATCCTCGATAGAGTGATCCCTTGACCGTCCACACTAAAACCCTAAGATCTCAGCCTAGACTCAACCAAATCACCTTGGGTTTGATCCTATGGACTCATTTAATTGATAAAAACATATCTATACACTAATCATGAAATTAAATTAAGCCTAATTAAATAGGGAATCAAAATAGGCTCGGGAAGAGGAGAAGTTTTATACCTTGGCTCTGAGAAGTGAAGCATTAATCAGAGGCTCTTGGCACGTTTGTTAGGGTCCAAGGAGGCTAGGGATTGAGTCTCTGGCCTTGGTGAAATGTCTAGGTATGATTTTGATCATGTTCGGATTTGGGTGTTGGTCTAGAGCTATTGTAGAGGCTATTTCAGAGGGGGATTTTATGGGGCTTTGGCTTCTTTCTCAGTTGTGAAGGTGTAGGCACAAGTAATTGAAGTTTCTAGGACTCTGGAAGTGTAATGAGCTCTGTCTTGGTTTTTGGCAAAGGTTTGAGCTCAAAATTGAGTTTCCACGGTGGAATTCAGTGGGGGAGTAGGGTTGGATTACACTGAGGGAATCTCAAAGAAGCTCTGTGAGAAGTTTGGGGGCTCTCTCTAAGAAATTTTCAGCACAGCTCACATGGCCGTGGAGGTGAGTTTTTATAAAAATGGCCATGGGGTGGCTCTAAGGGCAAATGTTTGGGTGCATTGTGGTGCTTAGGTGGAGGGCAGAGGAGCTCTACAATTTGATTTGGCTGAGCTGGCCTCTAGGTTTGATTTGGGTGAAGTTTCATGAGCGTGGCTTTTATTTTTGAGCTTCTCTGGTGACGCGGGTGACTGGTCGGGCCGGCCATGGCAGGGGGAGGTGGTTAGGTGCTCAAGGCATCCAGGGGAATCTATCAAAGAAACTTAATGCAATAGGGTTTAGTTTCGGTAAGGGTATCTTAAGCATGTGCATTTTTGGAAATAAGATCCCTTGGAAATAAGTCTTAAGCATGTGCATTTTTGGAAAAAAGATCCCTTAATTTGGGGGACTTTTGGTTGGGTGGTTAGATGGGGTGGTTAGATGGGTTTTGGCTCAGTCTTAGGGTCGAACCAATGGCTGAGGTGGAGTTAATTTGATGACCTTGGGGTGGATAGGCCATCTTTCATGCATAAGTTCAATATGGGTTTAAGTGATCAAAGTTTGGGTTTAGGCTAGGTTAGCCATGTCAATTGACCCAATTGATTGATCAACATTGTGTAGATTATTGTTATAAAAATTATGGTGAAGTGTTGAAGTGGTTTTGAATTCAATTGGTAGGTCAATTTGAGGGATTTTTGAAATTTAGCCAATTTGGCCATGTTGGGCTAGACATGGGTCTAGGTTGGGCTAGCCTTGGGCTAAGTCCAAATTGAATGGTTCAAATGATCAAGGGAGGTGTTGTGGAGAATTTTCATAAAGGGGTGAGTGGAAATTTTGGGGCTAAGACCCTCAATTTGTTGGGATTTTAGGACATGGCCAGTTTGGGGCAAATTTGGGGCTTTTGGACTTAGGTTGAAATCAAATAAAATTGAATCAAATAAAATTGAAGCTCAAATAAAATTGAAGCCTCACCAAGGCCAATTGAAGGTCAAATTTTATGTGTAGGAATGTTATAAGGCTTTTTTAACACAAATTGTGGCAAATGGAGTAGGTCAAAGTCATAGGGCAAATTGGTGGAACCAAGCATAGGGCAAAAATTAGGTTTCTGGTTTAGCTCAAAATTGGGTTCAAATCATGGAAAAATTGAACTTGGATTTGGTCTATATTGGTCACATCAAGGGTGAATTTTAGTTTAGAACTGAAATTGGGGTAAATTGAGATCAATTGGATAGACATTTGGGTTAATTTGGGGAAATATGGGCCTTTAAAGGGTAGTTTGGGGGTTTTGGTAAAAAATGGTCAAATTGGCCAAATTGGGTCATGTGATAGTTGAGAAAAATAAAATTGGGCATATTTGGGAGGTTTTGGAAATTTTTGGGATTTTTTGGAATTTGAGGCTAAGGAGGGGGCATTTTGGTAATTTGGCCAATTTGGGGGATTTTGGGTAGTTTGGGTGTTTTCAAGGTGTTTGAAATGATTTTTGAACCAAGTTGGGTATTTTGGATAGATTTGGAAATTTTGGCTAAATTTAGGGTCCCAAGGGTATCTAGGAAATTTGGGGGAGTTTACGGGCAAAATACTAGGTTGGGTGTCTTGGTAGAGTTAGAGTACCAACCACCACTAATAAGCCATGGACCAATAGAAACCCCATTTTAGGTGCTCTATCTATTGGTCTTAGCAAAACCAAAGCCTAGGGCTAATGGGTTTAGGGGATCACCAACATGACTCTCCCAAAAGTATCAAGGGACCAATGCCTAGAAATTCTTGGTTTAAGGTAGTGAGTGATTGTGAATGTAAGTGATTGCAAGTGAGTGCCTTAGCCCTAGACCAATATACAGGGTCAACCCTACAACCCTAAGGTGCAGGCTAAGGTGCAGGAGTCCTAAGGGTAACTCACCTTGAGTTCTCTCATAGTGACCCCACCTACTATGTGCTAGAGGTTAGGACCAATATTTGGAACTTCAAGTTGTGTGAAGAAGAGTGTAGAATTTATAATGGTGAGGGTTCCTTGTCTAGTTTTCTAAGAAGAGTCAATAGGAAAGTCCTATAGCTAGATCTCTAGCTAGATCTTAGGCTACTAAAGAGGTAAAACTAAACCTCAACCAAAAGTGAGGTCGACAGGATGGCATCATCAGAAAGTTTAAACCTTATAATCATTCCTGCAACACCAATAATAAGATTTGGATCTTTTTGAAACATAAAATTTAGCTAAATATTTTGCAAAATGAAGAATAATTTATTTTGGTGCACTTTAAACGGGATTCTTTCATCTATTGGGCCACTTTTTCTTATGTTAGCACTGTGCTTCAAAAAAAAATATTACCTTTGGGATACACTGAAGGTTATGGGTAAGAATATTAATGACAATTGGTTCACTAGAGGGGATTTCAATATGATTATGAATTCATTTAAAAGGCTTGGAGGTAGAGGTGTAAACCTCAATCTTATTAATCATTTTAATGATAAAATTGCTGAAGCGGGTATCTTTGATCTTAGCGTTATCGGTACTCCTTTCACTTGGAGGAGGGGCTCTCTTTTCCAATGTTTGGATCACTTCTTTGATAATCAACATTTTCTAAATTATTTCCATGTCTGTAAAGTGTATCATCTCAATCATACAGGGTTAGATCACAATCTTATTATGCATTCTCTTGCTTTTACTACCAAACAACTAATTAACATTTTAAATTTATTAATATTTGGACAACCCAGGAGACTTTTTTGAGCACTGTGAAGCAAGCCTGACACATTGATGGTGTTGGGAATTCGTGGTATGTACTCTGACAACTACATAAATGGGTAACTACAGGTTTAAAAAAGTGGAATTTTCTTTCTTTTGGTAATATTCATAATAGGTTCAAAGAGGCTCAGAGGGTGGTGGATAGCCTTGAAGCTGAGGTTATATGTAATCAACAACATGTCATTAATTTGGCCCAAACCCATACTACTCTATTAGAGGAGATTAAGTTGGAAGAGAAGTTTTTACAAAAAAAAAGCCAATGACATTTACTTTACTAGCAGAGGTCGAAATACTAAATTTTTTCATGCTTCTATTAAGCACAAAAGGAATTTGAATACTATATTAAGTATTAATACTACTGATGGGAGGAGTCTCACTAAAAAAGATGAGATTGGTAATAATGGAGTAAAGTATTTTACTAATTTGTTTCATTCTCCCTCTAAGGTTCGTCCTATTATTTCTGATCTTTTTGATGGGGAAAGAGAATATATATCCAAAATTTAAATTTCCCATATTCCAACGAAAGATGAGATTTTTTCTGTCTTTAAGGAGATTAATGCAAATAAATCTCCTGGGCTTGATTTTTCATTGCCTCTTTCTATGTAGCTAGTTGGGAAATTATTAAAAAAGAGGTGACTCAAGCTATACAAACATTTTTTTCAAGGGGAAGACCCTGGGAAATATTTCACTTCTTCTCTTATTGTGCTTATCACTAAGGGAAATGATAAATCTCGATGGGACAAATTCAGACCCATTTCCCTTATTGCTATGATCTCCAAAGTAATTAGCAAACTGATTTTCTCCAGATTACAACCTATGCTTAGTAATATTATCTCTCTGCAACAATCTGCATTCAAAAAAGGGAGGGAAATTATAGACAACATTCTTCTAGCACATGAGATGCTGGAAGATTTAGATAAAAAGTGTCGGGGGGGGGGGGCGTGTGGGGGGGGGGGGGGCAATATGATTCTTAAACTAGGCATTAAAAAGACTTATGATACTATCAGCTGAGATTTCATATTAAATATGTTCCGGGCTAGAGGTTTTCAAAACAGTTTTTTCTCCCCCATCAAGAGATGGTTGGTGAATAATCATTATTCAGTTCTTGTTAACGGTGTTTCGTATGGTTTCTTCTCTGCCACTAGGGCGATTAAGCAGGGGGGCCCTTTATCCTCAACTATTTTTATCCTTTCTTTGATTATTTCTCAAGGTTAATTAACCATTTGCAGATGACTAAGCCTTATAAGTAATTCTCGCATAAATCTTTGATTAAGGTTAGCCATTTGGCGTATGCTGACGATGCTATTATTTTTAGTAATGCCAGTAAACCAGCCATTAAAGCTCTTATTCATGTACTCTAATTCAGGTTGTATCCCTTTATATGCTCTTCAAACCCCGTACCTTAAGAAAAGTACTCAGATCCAGTTAGAGAGATTATTTAATCATTTTTTTTGGTCGGGTAATCAATCTAGAAAGCATTGGGTCATCGTTGAGAGAGTTGCCAAGCCTTGCTCAGTGGGGGGTCTTATTTAAAAGTTTAAAACATATCTCTGATATTAGTATGTGCAAATTGTGGTTTAAATTTTGTGCTAAAACTTCGTTATGGACTCGTTTTCTTCGTCATAAATATTGTACTTCTGCAAATCTGACTATCGTTCAATAGAAAATTGGGGATTCTAAGATTTAGAATGGGATTTTGAAAGCTAGAAAGGTTGTGAGCAAATTTATTTTTTGGGATGTGGGTGAAGGTAATATCTCCTTTTGGCATGATAATTGGGGTTTAGAGAATAAGGATGTATCTGTTATCAATCCTCAGAATAATAAGATGCTTATTTCCAATGTATGGTTGTATGGAAACTAGGATATTAATAAATTAATGTCTCTAATTGGTAATAAAACTGCTATAGTGGCTAAAATTCCCATAAAGAAGGAAGATAAAGATACCCCTATATGGAAAAATACTTCAAATATCTCTCCATCGAAGTTGTTGTATTCAAATCTTTGTATTTATGACAAATGGTGGTGGGGGAATGTTATTTAGAATACTTTTCTTACTCCCTCCATCTCTTTTTTCATATGGAGTTTTTTTCATAACATGCTTCCTCTTGATGATATTCTGAAAATTAAAGGGCTGAAATTTTCTTCACAATGTCACTTATGTAAGCATGAAGAGGAAGCAGTGGTGCATCTTTTTTTTCCTTTGTTCTTATGCTAAAGAAATTTGGAATACATTGGGAAAACATTTTCATATAAATTGGTTTGATTGTAATGACTTTGGAAGCTACCTACTCAAGTGGAGGGCTGCAGATAAGATGGATTCTAAATTGGATAGCTTCCCTTTGTTGGTACTTTGGTTTATTTGGGTGGCAAGGAATGATCATGAGTATCAAAATTTAGGTTTGGTCCGTACAAATATTGTTTCTTTCATTCTTGCTTATTTATTCCAGGCTTGCCGTATTTTGGGTTTCAATGGTAATTTACACCAATCAAGGGTGGGTAGGATGGTCACTTTGATAAAGTGGTAACCCACTTCTGTGGGTTGGATCAAAGTATGTATTGATGGAAGTTGGACTTCCCAAGGGGGTGGAGATGGTGGTGTTTTTACGTAGAGATCACTTAGGCTTGTGCAAATGTTTCTTTGCTTCCCCGATTATTGCCTCATCACCTTTTGAGGCAGAATGCTAGGCTCTTTTACTTTCTTTGCAGGTGGCAATCTCTTTTAAATTCTCCAATCTGATTATTGAGACTGATTCTATTAATCTTTATAAGGATTTTGATATGAATATTATACCAAAGTGGAATGTTATGGTTGTTTAGAGTAGAATTAGAATGCTTATTGAAAAATTCAAGCTTTATATTTGCTTATCTCATATTTTGCGAGAAGGCAATTCCCTGGCGGATTGGTTGGCTGGGAGAAGTAAAAATGAGGAACGATTATTTGTACGTGTCTCACCTGGTTCTCATCTTAAAAGACTATTGTGGGAGACTCTATGGAATTGGCTTTCATTAAGCCATGATTTAGGTCTCAGGTTTTGTCTTTTTGATATATTGCTGCAATTTTATGAAGAAATTTTAGTTTTGTTTTATGAAGCCGGCAGATATTTCTTTCTTTTTATGGGTTTGGGAGATATTTTTTGAGATATTTGAAGCTTCTATTTCAGACTCAATACATTTTCTTTATAAGAGATGGTTCTATTTGCATGTTATGAATGCCTCGAAGGAAAAATAGTTGAGATGATTGATAAGTTTTCGGCTACGATTTAAGAGAGAATCTGGAATGGATGTGGTTATTTTTCTGAGATAGAAAATTGTCGTCTTGTGAAGATAAAAATGAAACTTATGAAAGGATTTCATTTTTTTTTCTGCTGCCATATTATATTTTCATGGAATATTAATGAAGTTTATGGCAATATGAGGTTGGTATGAGCCGCTACAATATATTGTTTGATGGGTGTCCTCACACTTATTCTTAGAGCTCCAAAATAGCATTAATGCCTCTTTGGGCGTGGGTTCAATTGATACTTGCGATTATTTTTTCCTTAGAAGTGGAGGAGGCCTAACTTAATTGTTTGGATTGGATTTCGATAATATTGGCTGCATAAATTTACTACGGGAACTTTAGATGGTGGTGGAAAATTTTGAGGCCTGGCGTGTTTCGAATATAACATAGTTTGGTTGCAGTTTTTTTTAGACACTTTTGCTTCACTGATCTTTGGGGAATGATGGTGAAGCATGGTTTTTCTATTTTTTGTATAGCTCTTTTGGTTTGCAGGTTGGTAGATTTGGAGTTTGTTGGGAGTTTTTATAGCATTTTTAAAGCCCGGTTCTAAAAATATGGTGGTTTGCAACCTCAAGAAATTTTCTTTGGACAGCTTTGAAACTACTAGAACAACATTTTGAGTGGTTCCCACTATCTATTTGCTACAAGTTCTAACTTTTATTTCTCTTATTGTTTTTTGGAAACTATAATTTTTGATTTGGGTATACTTCTACATGCTTCGTCATAAATTTGGTACGGGTTACTTTGTTTTATTAATTTTTGTTTTAACTTGTAAGTGGTGGAGGATCCCTATTAGTGAGTGAGTATTGTATTTCTTTTATTTTCTAGTTTGGGAATCTTTTCCACTAATTATGTATCCTCATTTTTATTTTAACGCGTAGGGAGACGAATAATGCTCCTCTAACAATATATATATATATATATATATACATATATAGGTAAATTAAATGTATTTCCGAAGCGGGCAACGGGATTCTGATTCCAGCAGCCGATAGCTTCCAACGGGCAACTCCAAAACCAAAAAATAGTGCCGACAAGCTCCCACTTCCCGTCCCCTAAAGGCTAGCTCTTGCTTTAGTTTACAAACACTAGGACCAAATTGAGGATTTTAGTCTGTCACAATAAAATCTCCAATCCTACGCCCAATAAAATATATTTCCCTATTTATTTGCATTCAACCCCCATGAGCTTTGCCATCCATGAGATTTGAATGTGATCTTCACTATTGTTGTAGAATACATGGCCCTTTTGGATCATATGATTCACAACAAATCTTAACAATTCAATTGACTAAATCGAAAAATAAATGAAGCACTAAGTGTAAAATCATCACAACATTTCGGCATGAATTCGGCACAACCAATCTAAAGCATCACATCACCACATCTTATTGCAAGGAGAAAGACGAATAAATCTACTCAGAACTCATGAGGAAGATACAAAAAAACAAGGATTTTATATTTAAAAGCAACGTCATACAACCATAGGAAGTAAATACAACTTATCTCAAGTTCTTCCTCAAGCAAGTCCCTTGAAGTTCTTTGAATTTTCTTCTCCTTTAACAACTCCACACAATTCCTTCTTTAGATGAATAATGAAGAAGAAATCTCTCACTTTCCTTCTCCTCCTAGACTCCTTAGAGAGGAATCCAACACAAACCGTAACTCTTCCACACTCTCCAAACAAGATGAAACACTCTCTTCTACACTCACACCACCAAATTTGGGCACCAATAGCTATTTAAATTTGTTTAGAATGAACTCCCCAAGAGATTTCCAAAGCACCCCTTCAAAATTCATCCAAATACATTGAATTTAAGCATAAGTCGGCTTCGGGCGCCGCCAGAGCTCTATTATTTGAATCATCGCATACTCTTTGGAAATGGGTGTCGTTAGTGCCCATTGTGGCACCGTCAGTGCCAGAAGGCTTTTTTGCCACTTTATCTCTTTTTGCTCCAAATTCATTTTTTTTCTTCCTTTGGCTCCGAACCTTTAAAATCATCATACATGCAACAAAACATGAAAAATATCTTCCTTTAAAGTGTAATATCACCAAATATGAGTAAGAATACATATAAGAAATGTAACATATTTTATGTGTGTCAATAACTTGGTGGGTACCTAAGAGTTTTAATGGATAATTTTCATGAGCAAAGAATAATAAGTCTAGTTGTCTTTCAAAATATTCAAAAGATCTCAAAAGTGTTCGGGGCATAACTCTAAACAACTTTTAGAACCCTTTGAACCATTTCAAGTTCGTTTGAACTTATTATATTGATCATTTAATCATCTGAAGCTAAATTTAAATTCAATGATTTAATTTACTATGTGCTCAATGAACCTTAATATTTTTAATTATCCTAAGTGTGGGGTACTCAGTCATTCACTTGATGTTTTATTTAAGAGTTATGTAAGTGGGTGCCCTTGAGGGCAAGCTCCAGTCATTAAAGATCTTAGAACCATAGTTAAAATTGGGCTTGTAGTGTTTAAAAGTGTTCATTAATTAATGATGTCCCTCTTTTCTAATCCTCATTAAATAATTTTAAATATCAAGCCTAGCTTACTACTAAGCCCTTAAATCTATTTTTAGGGTAAGTTTGCGATAATCAAAATGTTACATTAAATGAATTTAATTTTTTTTGAAATAATTATGCTTAACATCCAATTAAGAGGGCTTCAAATGAGGAAGTTATTATCTTACTAATCTGAAGCCCACTACCTTAGGATCTTGTAGTTAAATTGAGTTCTAAGTCAAAATAATTTTGAGAAATTACAATTTTAGTTAAAAAGTGGCAAGTTGGTTTCCACCTCTTAACCCCTATGTTTCAAATATCCAAAAGAGCTTATTAAGATCAATATTACCAATTTATGCTTTGAATAATCCTAAAATTTAATTAGGGCCTCAAAATCCCAAAATTATCATTTTTCCTTTATGGCTCTTGGCTTCATAACTCATCAAATACAACTCAGATGACTTTGAAATTTTTATGGTACCCCACTCATGGGTCAATTAAAATATCATAGAGAAATTATGATTTTTATTTAATTTTTATAATTATTTTTACTCAAAAATAGGGATTTTTCATGTTAATTTATTTAATTAATCAAAGTAAAGTTTCTGTTCGTGGGAAATTATTGGAGGTTCTCCTAGGTCAGAGGACTACTTGGACAAAATTTGATGGTTTTTTGAATTATTTTTGAATTATTATAATAATTTATTGATTTTAGTAATTAATTAAATGGAAAATATAATTTAATTTCAAAAATTAATTTTTATATTTTTCTTTAGTCTCTATGAGTTCAGAAAAATAAACTTTTCATTTTTTTGAATTTTATTTTATTTATTGTAATTATTTTAATGCAAAAGTAAGAAAAATAAATTGTTAGCATTTAAAAATACATAACTATTTTAGAAAGATTAGGAAAAATATATTAAAGGGTCCCTAGTGATCAGGAAACAATTTAAGACACTCTGGTGTATTTTTATATTTTTGTGATTTTTAAAATTATTTTTTATTTTTAAATTAAAAATCACATAAAAATAAAAATTTTATTTTAATATCGATTTTGTTTTTTTAGATGCCCCTGATCATAAGGAATACTTAGAACTACTTTTCGTAATTTCTTTAATTATATTTTATTTATTATAATTATTTTAATGCAAAAATCTCATTTACCCTAAAAATAGACTAAGTTTGCGATAAAGCTCTTGCCTAAGTTTCCATATGTTTTTAACTAGGTTTTAAAAGTTTAACCTTTATACAGATTTTGTAGATATTTAGGCTTCAACGTTAGAAAAAACTAAAATTCGATAAAATTTTAATTAAATATTTAAATTTATGATAACATGTGAATATTTTTATGTTATGTTTTGATTTACTGGCATAATGGTGATTATTCAGGTTCATAATCTAAGTAATAATGGTATAATGAAGTAACTTCTTAATTATGTATGGATTTAAAATGAATTATTAAAATATGACCAATATATTTTGTTAAGTTATTTAAGTTTCTTATGTAATTCTGTAGTGAAAGGAGAACAATAATTATTTCAAAAGCATGTCTAAAAAAATGTAGCAAGTAATAATAATAAAATAAAATAAATACTATGAGCTATTAAATAAAATACTTTAACTAAAATATCATAAAAAAATCAATTAAAGAAACAACATTATTTAATTATGAGTGATTTGTTTATTTACATAATTAAAATACTAGGGTACATAGATAATATAATATTATTGAGGTTTGATATATAGAGAAATAAATAAATTTAATCTCTTCATACTTACATTATAAGTAGGGCAAGTTTACTTCAAAAAGTACATTGATAAACAAAGTAATAAACTAATTGTTTTATGATTTCTAAGATAAAACTAAGAGGAAGGGTTGAAGAAATAATTTAGTTTGTTTTTTTAAGTTGAAAGTATGAGCATTATATAACTCATTATTGATAATAATCCAATTTTAAATTTATTGAATATAGAGATTGAAGATAAAGTAATAAAAAAAATCTTGGCATCATGGACTACAAAAATAATATAAACTAATACATTAATCATAGTGTGAAAAAATAATCAGATTGTAATAACTCGAGACATTGTGAAAATTACATTGTTCATGAGAATAATTTATTATATGTCAGTCCTTAATAACTATGCTTTCTAAAATTTAAATTAATATATTAATTTTTATTGTATTTATAATTTAGCTTTTTATACTATTTATTATAAATAATTTTTAGATGAAGTAATAAAATTTAGTTAGTTCTAAACAACTTTTATCAGTACTCAACAAAAAAAAAGTGGTTGGTTAAATATGCCTTATTTGATGTGACCAAACCATAGAAGGCCACTCTATATAATCCTGTATGCCAGTGGAGCTACTCCAACCCCTTAATGGATATGTTTGTTTTGCATTTTATCTCAATTTGTACAACCACTCATCAACCATCTAAGGCTTTTGTATATAGAATAACATAAATGACAATGTGTTTGTTATAAAAGCTGGTACCAATCACTACAGATGATATTTTCTTTAATGAGATTGTGTTACCTAATATTTTTTAAAGAAATTCATTAAAACTATTTTTGTATATCTAGTTTCAAAAAAGTTATCAAACTAATATATAAGTTTCAATTGATATTTTAATTTTTATCTATAATACATTGAAATGTTGATATATGGAGACAAGTTAGATAGAAAAATTTTTACAGTTTCATATCATACAAGATAAAAATATAATTGAATAAGGGAGTGAATCTAAGATGAGCTTGTTTCAATATATGACAATGAAGATCACATTCAGAAGGAGGTTAGTATCATGATTGCTTTCCTCCATGCTAGTGACTTTGTTTCTTGCAGTGATTGTTGTTTCATGTATGCTTTACATCTCTGAAATTGGTTATAAGTTGAACAAGATGTCTGCTCTTTTTCCTCCTTTTGCTTGAGTTTTCAATAAACTTATTTTGGATCCTTTTGTTGAAGTTGTTTGATGTTATATCCCAGGGATTTGAGGCCTATTTGAATCAGACTAATACTAGGTTATTTCTACACATGTTGTTGTTCTGTTATTGCGTTTCTTCTCCTTCTTTGCAGGTTTACTATACTTTGATGTTGGACATAGAGCTAGCTTGTGAAAATTGAAGACAGCTGGATGAAGCCTTATGTTGATGTTTTTTTACTTCTCGAGAATAATACTGTTTGGTGGAATACCACATGGTGATCCTTTTGCCTAGGTTAAAGTCTCCTACTCACAATTTTGCTTAAGTATTTTTCTATTTGTCTTTTGCTACACTTCATAACTTTTGGAGTTTTCTTCTCTTCTTTTGGGTATACATGTAGTTTCTTGGAGAATCTTTTGAGGGAGTTGTATACCGGGTGATTGAGATTCTAAGGGTGTGTTTATTTTAGCTTTTGCCTTCTTGGGGGACCCAATCATCTACCCCTGTACTTTTGAATTTTAAAGTAATAAAAGTGCCTTTCTCTTTTTCATTTGGATTTCTTTCAATCCTATATATATATATATATTCTTTTCATTTGGTGTTGTTTATGCTTACTGCTTTTTAGTGGGGATCTGCTTTATATGCCTCATCTTGATTGTTGGACATTCTCTCATATGGTGACCTTAATTTGGGTTATCTCTATTTTGAGGCACTTTCTTCCTTTAAGTTGTAGTTGGGGATGTCTTGATGAAGTGCCATGCACTACAATTAGAAGTTGTCTTTTGTTGATTCTCTCGTTAGCATTTTGGATTTGTTCCTTTTCTTGTCATATCTTCAAAATTTATCATTTGGAATGTTTAATTATAGTCAAGTTCTTACTTCCTCTGTTTTTTATGGGCCTCTTTCAAGGTCATTTCTTTTGGTTTATTCTCTTATTTTTTGGGCACACATCTATCTAAATCGAGGAAATTTTATGGAGTGCGTTGTAACCAGGTAGAGGGCTTACTAGTGTTGGGCCCCTCTCACCTATCTTTGTCCCTTTGTTTTGATTATATTATTATTATTTTATGTTGACTTTTAAATGATTATATATATATATATAAGAGAAGCTAAAATAAATAAATAAATAAAACATTTGCAGGAGGAGTTGGGTAAAGAATGTTCTCTATTTGAGTTGCTCATGAAGATTCATCAAAGTTAGATTAACGCCTTATGGATTCATTTAAAAACTTGAGGGCTATGTACAATTTAAATGAATTTATATTTTTTTACTATTTGTGTTTTTTACATAATTTGAAAATATAAATTTTAATTTTAAAATAAGTAGAATGAAGAAAGACATTTCTTGTCGAAGATCTACAAAAGTATGCTCCTCCCAACCCTTTAATATAATTTATGCACATAGGTTAAATTGGAAATGAGAAAATTTTAGGTTATATGGTGATATCACTTATAGTAATTTAATAAATAGACTACCACCATCATAAACTTTGAATAATATGTCATTGAACATGGAAGAGCAAATTCAAGAAATGGTACGAACAAGGTAGTTATCACGTCTTTAAAGCTTTAGATTTGGATCTCAACTATATAATTCAAGCATTGACATGTTTTCAATGAGCCTTCGGTAGATTTCAAAATTACTCACTTCCACTATTGGCATCTAGGCATAAGGATGAATGAGCTTGAGAGAAAAGAGAGCAAAAATAAAGAGGGAAAGATTGTATTTAGTTATTGTTCCATTAGTACAAATTTTTTTTTATAAATTTTTTACTAATTGGCAATTATCATTAAATGTTTCTTTAATAATATGATTTTTAATTAATATTAATTTATTATTTATTTTTCATTCACAAATAAGAATTTTCTTATTATTGACTATGATTATAAAATTAATCAAGTATTAAGAAGTGAAATAGCTAAAATTTATATTTGAGTTATATATTAAAAATAAGCTTAGTATTAGGCATATTTTATAATAGCAAAAAGGGTTTGACCATTTCGTCCAAATAAAAGAAAAATTAAACGTGAAAATTATAAATTATAACTTTCTTGGGTACTCAAGTGTTAGGGATTTAAGTCCATTTCTTGTAATAGAGTATCGTTTATTTATTAATCAAGTTTTAAGAAGTGTAATAACAAAATTTATATGATTTATATACTAAAAAAGAAACATAGTACTAGGCATTTTCATGCTTGATAATATCCAACAGGACTTGAGCATATAAGCTAAATAAAAGAAAATTATACTTCAAAATTAATATCATAAGGATTTAAACATCATGGGAATAAGAACTCATGAATTTTGTCTGTGAGGATGGATAAATCTCTATTCTCATAAGCTGTAACTGAAATTGATTAGGTTTAAATTTTGTTCAAGCTATAAATCCAACCAAAGAATCATAATAACATTAATTTGAATTGTCATTACAAAGCGAACAAAATTTTAGATGATTATAACATAATTTTCCAAGAATAGTAATTTATAATTTGATTGAAAGATTATCTTAAAAATGTTTTGTTATGCCAAATAACATTATAACTCGAAGAAATAGATAGATTCAATGAAGAATGTTGAAATATCTAATTTAAATTACAAGATTTATTGCCTTTCATGTTAAGACTTATAATAGGAAATAATTTATTCCTTGTTATGAGGAATAAATTACTTCCTTAATATATGGAGATATTTTTTTTCATATATTATGAATTATTTATTTTCCTAATTTATATTATTTCTCATTGCTCCTAATGATTAATATGAATTAATTATTAGAGATATCAGATGATATATCTTTTCTTTCATATCATTTCCTTTTTTTATTATTTTTCCTATTATAGGATTCTTGTAAGGGTTATTTATACCCTGTTCATATCAATGAAAGTAATCCGAAGTATTCCACTTTATTCCGCATCATTCTAAATTTCAACATGGTATTAGAGCCTAGTTTCGTACTCTAGCAATCTACCCTCTTTTGAGAATTGGCAGACTCCCTTCCTGCCAACTCTGTGCACGAAGGGAGAGGAATAACGATTTTTTCTCCATACCCCTTGCAATGCTGCTTTACGGCGGTTTCATCAAGACTTGCTGCAAGCGCATCAACTTCACCCATAACGGCATCTCCGCCGATGAACAAGCGGCCGTCGACTACCAGCGCCACTAGGATAAACTTACCGGTCATAGTTCCAGCTTCTCTTCCACGATCTCTTGTTCACGGTGGGGTTGGTGATTCCGTGGTACTTGTCCAACTTTGGCGTGCTTCTTCTGAACAAGTATTTGTTGAGCAATTACAACTTCAGGTTTCCTATCTTCCTGAATATGTGCCACATGACAACATGTTTGCTGCTCAGCTACATCATCATTGTGTGGTTGAATCTCGTTCCGATGCAGACCGTGAGATCTCGTCTCCAGTTCCTCAAAATCGCAGCACACAGCTGTGTATTCTGCAGATCTATCTTCAGTGGAAACATTTCACTGCGTTTTCTTCCGGTATCCTACAACCGAGTCGTCGACACCCCCAATTTCCTTCCATGATCGTCAAAACACCTACCTACAGCGGGACATATCCCTTAATGGCTTTCCTACCACTGGAACTCCCTCTTGTAGTACTTCCTGCCGGTGAAAACCCCTCTTGCGGCCTTTCCTGCCGCCAGAACTTCCTGCAGACATATCTGCTGCCGACTGGACCTTCGGACTTACTCCTGCAACCGGTTCTCTCTCTGCAGCCTTTGCCGCCGTCGGACCCTCATGCAGCTTTCCTCGCCGTTGGATCTATTTCAACAAATTTTTCCTGCAGATTTCGGCCAGCTCTTCCCAAGGAAAGCACTGCTCTTTCCTGCAGCATTATTGCAGCCTTCTCGGAGCACTGCAGCTTTTCTGAGCACTGTCTTTGGACCTCTGCAGCTTTCCTGCAACCTCTCTGCAGCCTTCTTGCAGCTTTCCTGCATCTCTCCTGCAGCATTATTACAGTCTTCTTGTTGCTTTCATGCAATTATCAGTCAACCGGTGACTTATAAATTCTTCAATTGAGCTTAGCCCTTGTCCAGGCCACTCTCAGGCTTCGGACACTTTCATGCTTCGGCACTCTCAGGTTTCGGCATTCTCGGCTTCGGAGCTCTCAGGTTTCGACACTCTCAGGCTTCGACACTCTTAGGCTTTGGCATTCTTGGCTTCGGAACCTTTGGCTTCGGTACTTATGGTTTGAAGATTGTTGAAATTTCTTGTTTGCAAATTAATGCTACCTGTCCAGTTAGCATACTGCAACCGATGTTTTCAAATTCAAGTTGAATATGGTTTTCAACGATGTTTAACTTGAGGGGAAGTGTTGAAATATCTAATTTAAATTACTTGATTTATTGTCTTTCATGTTAAGCCTTATAATAGGAAATAATTTATTCCTAGTTATGAGGAATAAATTCTTTCCTTAATATAAGGAGATATTTTTTTTCATATATTAGAAATTATTTGTTTTTCTAAATTATATTATTTCCTATTATCTCATAATAATTGATATGAATTAATTATTGGAGATATCAGGTGATATATTTTTCATTTCATATCATTTTTTTTATTATTTTTTCTATTAGAGGATCCTTGTAAAGATTATTTATATCACTATTCATATCAATGAAAGTATTTCGAAGTATTTCATTTTATTCCGCATTATTCTAAATTTCAACAAACAATAAATAAAATCAAAGGGAAATGGTGATTTTTGAGATATCCACCAAGTTTTACCTTTTTCTTTAGAGTTGCATTCTCTCTAAAACATTATCATATGCGAATAACTCAATGCTATTTGTGATTTATATTACTTTGCCACCATAATGGTTTAGTGAAGGGAATTTTCAATATAAATTATTTCTTGCTTCATACATCATTTATGTCATTTCGTGTTTCCAAAGATGAAAAATGTGTGATTTCAAGACTTGAGAAAGAACCCACGTCTTTGAGAAAGCCATAAGCCTGATTTTGAACCGTGTTACAAACGCATCTTGAAATTATAAGTCTTAACATGAAACGGTTTGAAGTTGCTATTATAAGAACGGCTTCCATGAAGGGTGAGTAATTTATTTCTCCCCCTTTTTCAAGTTGCTTAATCTGTAAGCGCCAATCAAGGAAATTAGCTCCGTATTAATGGTGATCATTGCGCCGGACAACGTGGGTTTTACAAGTCAGTGCGGGGTCCCAACGTAAAATGGTTAATCCTATTAATTAATAATAAATTAGTAAAATATAAGAACGGCAGGGATTTCTACAACCACATGTACCCGCTATATATTGTTTTGCATAGCATAATTTCATCATTGTATTTGAAACGGTTTGAAGCAATGTAAAATCAACTTGATTTAAATTTCTTCAAACATACTTTTAACTTTCATTCAAACATTTATTTGATTTTTATTTTTGTGATATCTCGGCCTCATTTATGTCTAACCCCACTTTTATATATGTTAATCTGAACTCGTCTCTTTCATATGCCACTGATACTCTGACATGACCATATGCCGGAACACCCCTTTCAATCCCTATCTATCCTTTGACAAACTCACAAGAATGAGTTGCTAAACTTTGATTCTAGTTTCCTATTAAAATTATGGCAATCGCATGCCCATGTATCAAATTTTCTATAAATATATTTTGATTTGAATACAAAAAATATTGACGTGACATCAAAGATGGTGGGACTAGAAACAAAACAATCATTTCTAATTGTACACCAAAAAAATGATCAACACAGATCTCAAAAATCTTTACAGATCAAATCAAAAGCTAAAATTTACGGTTAAAGAACTCAAGGCCAACCAGATGATATGAGGTCGACCGACCAAGGACTATCCTGGCCGACCAATGACAGATAAGTATGTATGACAGAAAATATGAGAGCTTATGATTCTTCAATTAATTAACTAAATCGACCTGCCAGTTGGGGCCGACCATCCTTGACCGACAATAAAAAAAAAATCGACCGGCCAATTATTGTTAGTCATCTTCTCAGATTCAACCGACCATCTCAACCCCTGCTTTAAAAAATACATCGAAAATATGTCAGTACGAACCATAAAGGCATTTCGAGGATGGCAGAATAGGTAATGTGGCCCTACGGGACCTGCCAAGGATTACGAAGTACCATGGGCTCAGTCGGCATGCCCCCCTGTGCACCTAGAAGATGGTGCCCCTCAGACGAATAAGGAGTAGATCACACATTGAAGAACCCATCGAACCAGACTGAAAAGGTGAAACATACCCTCTAGTTCCAAAGCAGTTGATGTGAACCCTCAACAACTGGCCTCCTGGCTTGATGTGAACCCTCAACAAGCGGTCGCCTGGCTTGACAGATTCTCGTACTCACAGTCATCCGACCTTACTACCGCTTGGCTTGATAGTAGCCTGACCTACTGGCCACCTGCCCATATCCATGGGCCCCACAAATCATATATTTGTACGACTAAAGTACTATCAACGTATCTATGTATCTTAAGGGTACAACATGTAATTGTATGATGACCCATTAATATAAATAGGGGGTCTATACCATGAAAAAAGGATTCACAATTTTATTTTTCATTACTATGTTATTGCTCACCTTCTTTCTTTTTCTCTCCCATCCTTTAGTGCTTTATTCCTTAGGTGTTGTTGATCCTGTCAGATTTTATTTTAACGCCAGCATGAAGCTTTTGAGTGTTGTGTAATTTAAAGGCTTTGGTAGTTCATATAAACAAGCACATCATCAAAAGTAGTACCACACTGAAAGGTAAAAATACAATTTTACGATGGGTTTGATTATTCAAACTAAGAAAATATTGGATATCTACACTTGTCAATGATTAAACTCGATAGATAATTTCCTCAATCTAATTTGAAGACTAAATAGGGTTTAAATTAATTCAAGGGTCTTCTTCTTTCTATAAGGGCAAGCCCTCATAGTTAATTATATCTTAAGCAAATAAAATTGTTCATGAAAATGCTCGATTAAGGCTATAGTTTTATCTTCTAGAAGTTTCTAGGTTTAGGCTTCCACTATTTGACATTGGACATCCAAATGGGGAGGGCTCAAAAGTTGAATAGTTGTTAGTGGAAGCCAAAAAAGGAAAAAATAAGGGGCAATTGAAGATACCAAGGAAACCTCCGTAGTATCCTCGACTATCCTATTGATTGGCACCTGTCATTTTTGAAAAAAAAATTAATATCCCATCATAATGTTTTATTAGAATTTAAGGACTTATACTGCACGGTATACAATCATTTAGGAGCCTAAAGGTGAGGATTTATATCAAAACTAGACGAACTATCTTAGAATTCTATGATAAAGTTCTTTGAGCGAAGTGAAACTTCTCAACCCTAACCTAGAAGAACGGAAAACATGGAATGCAATGGACTTATAATCCTACCTGGAAAGGTTGCCATCTAAACCATCTAATTTCATTTAAAACCATGCATGGTAGGTCTTAATAATGCATGATACGATAGGTTTTTATTCAATGAGAGTAGTAGGCCTTACGACTTGATTATAAATCGAGCTGCCTTAGTTTGTATGGAATGCATAATATCTTAAGACTAATGTGAACATATTTTAAAATTTTAAATTTAAATGATTTATGCTTCACCAAACTTAAATGTTTAGTTTTAATTAGTACCGAGTGCAATGAAGCAAACCATGTAATGGGTTATGAAAGTTGTTGATGATGAATTCATGGAAGAACTTATAAAAAGCCAATCGTTATGCATAGGTAGAACTCATTCTATAAGATAATAGTTCTCGCGGGTTAAACCACCCATTTTCATTCAATGAGTGACATCCCGAAGATAAGAATTAGAAGAAATATATTATGTATATACCTATGGATCATGTTATCTTTCATATTCCTAAATAGAAAAGGAGTCTCTACTAAGTTTTATTTGGTGTCACTCGAGGTTGTTTAATTATATGTTGTTTCTATGACTGTGAATGCAGTGATTTATGTGGTTTAGTTTTGGTCATGAGTTCTATTTTGAAAATTTAAGTTGATGTTATTTAGTTTGGGGTAGAAGGTTTAGTCCTTAGGTGAGCCCCCTGATGATCCTAGTAGAAGGTAGAAATATAGATATCTGCCTATAACTTGGGCAGGCCTATCAAATGAATTTAGACAAACTAACGGTATGGGTACCAACCCTAACTTGTGTCAGACTTATTAACTGACATTATCCATACTATCGTTGATGGTTTAGTTGAGATTCATCCTTCACTTCAGGTTTCATCTTCTTTTGGATTGTTTAGATATTTATAGTTAAATCACCATAACACTATCTAACTCTATAAAAGAAAAGTAGACTCAATGGAATGATCCTAGGTTATTATAACAACTTATTTTTATATAACAGCTATACAAATAAGAGTTAGCACCTCCCTAATAACATGTAAGCAAATCTAAGTCAATATTTTGGATTCTTTCTTTATCAACCCTGTAAAACAAAGTCAGAGTGCTTCTTTTTAGTGTGAGAGAGGTGAATGCACCTATTTTTTATCATTAATGTGTTATTTATTTATATTTTGTTTGAGATAACTCGATCAAGCTACCAATGGTTTTCCATCATTCTAGGGTTGCCGGATTCTGAGCAACCTTCCATAGACCCAGTGATTTAGGGATGAAATATAATAATTCTAAAACATGGTTTATAAATTTTATAATTAAAGTTTCTCTACAAGTTAATGCTACAAACTAGGTATTTTACGCAAGTGCAGGTATCGTTCAAGTAATACTAGATTTTCTTTAGTCGAGAGTACCGATCCCACAAGGAAGACTATTAATTTTATAGACTTAAGAAAATTTATAATTTAATATAAAGAGCCTTAGCCTGGACGTAAGTTTGATTTAGGTTGTACTAGTGAATTCTACCAAATTATCACTAATCCTATAAATTTACTATAAAACTAATTTTACTAAAATTATAGAAGTTAAGAGAAATCAAGCTATGAATAAAACCCTCCCCTTGCAATGAAAGAAGTAATTTATGTAGGAGTGGAACACTTAGAATTTATATTGAAATTATTGACAAATAGGAGCATTCATCCTTTTTGCCCTCTTTTGAATGCATAGAGAAGTTAGGTTTAACTAGGTAAGTGTTTCTCCTTGTCACCCTAGAAACCTACATGTTACCCCATTAAATTTATCTCCCTATATATTTGCACTAATCTACGAATTACTTTACCTTCACCCTATAGAGCAATGTAGGTTCTACTAGTTGTTAAAGTCATAACCCTCCCAGAGCTATATGGATTCACAAAAGATTTTAACATACCAAATGGTTAGATCAATATGTAAAAAAAACATGAAGTAAAAATCATCACAATAATAATTGATAATTTAATCTAAATGTATCCACCTACTTACACTTATTTCCAATTCATTACAAGAGGAAAGAACAAGTGACCTACTCACAATGCATGAAGTAAGCATGATAATTCATCATTTTATAATAAAGCAAAGTCATACAAGATGAATTTACACTAGTACATGATAATATAAATTAAAACACTTATGTTTCCACCTTAGAAAAGTGAACACTCCTTCCCAAGTGATCTCTAAGTCCTCCTTGCACTGTTACATTAAACCATGACAATTTCACTCAGATCTCTTAAAAAACTGTAGAAAAATTAAATAACTAGATCTATCCTCTACCTTCCTGCACTTCTATGCTTTATCCTTGACTTCCCAAAATTTTCTTTTTCTTTTTTTAACTGCTCCCCCGGAATTAACCCAAGTTGTTTTCTTGGGAGAAACTTCTTTTGCAAATGGGGAGCCAATTGCAAATTTAAGGTGTAGCTATAAGCAACATAAGGAATCAGTTTAGAAAAACTGTTAACTCACTTAGCAATCAATTTCAAGAAACTCTTCCTAGTAACACTGAGATTAATTCTAATGAGGAGAATAGTGAGCACGTTAAAGCTATTAAGTTAAGGAGTGGAAGAGAGTTTGAGGAGGTAGTTCAAAAAAAGCTTGAGTTGGAGAAATAAAACATGGAGCTTGAAAAATCTATGGAAAATATATCCAAAGAATTTAAAAAAATAGTCTCATCAACTAAGACTAACTTAGAGAAACCACCGCCTTAATTTTCTCAAAGACAGTAGAAATAAAAATTGGATCAACAACTTTCAAGATCTTTGGAAATATTTAAGAAGCTGACTATTAATATTCTTTTTGTTGAGGCTTTAGAGTAAATGCCCAGTTATGTAAAGTTCAAGAAAGACATTCTTAATAAGAAGATGAAGTTTGGTGATTATGAGACATTTGCACTTAGTGAGGAATGCAGTGCTATCATTTAGAAGAAGCTTCCTCAAAAGCTTCAAGATCCTGAGAGCATTACTATCCCTTGTGCAATTGGAGAAAAATTTTATGGAAAAGATTTATGTGACTTAGGAGCCAGTATAACTTTTATGTCACTGTCTATCTTCAGAAGGATAGAATTAGGAGAGCTATCTCCTACCACTGTAACCCTTCAACTTGGTGATCGATCAAACACTTATCTTAAAGGGGATATAGAGGATGCTTTAGTTTAGGTGGATAAATGTATCTTACCTATTGATTTCACTATCTTAGATTTGGAGGAAGATAAAAAAAATATATTGAATTTGGAAGACATTTCTTAGCCACTGGCTGAGCTATGATTGATGTATAAAAAGGCGAAATTACTAAAGTTGATAAACAATCATAAAACCACTTTTAATGTATTAAAATTTATGAAGTGCCCTTCTGAAGGAAATGAAGATGCATGTTTCAAAGGGATTTACATGATAATTTGTGTAGTAGTCATTTCTGAGAAAGTTATGAAGTTAAATCAATGGAACAAGATTTGGACGAGGAGAATTTCATAAACTCTAGGGATGAATCAACTTTATTGATTAGTCTTCATTCAAAAAATATTTTAGAGATGTTTAAAATTCTAGATTTAATATAAAATAGTAAATCTCTTATTCTTTCTATTAAGGAACCCCCTAAAGTTGAGTTGAAGGTGCTTCTCAAATACCTAAAGTATGCTTACATGGGGAGGTGTTCTACATTACTATTTATCATATCCTCTGATTTCACTTATTTGTAATAGGAGAAATTAACAAATATTACGAGGAATTATAAGAAAACATTCAAATGGACCTTAGTAGATATAAGGTGATTAGTCTTTCTAGATGTATACATAGGTTTCTGTTGGAAGATAAACAAAAAACTTAGTCATATCCTTACAAAAGAATGAACCCAATTATGAAATAAGTAATTAAAAAAGAAATATTAAAATGAATTGATGGAAGCATTATCTATCCTATATCAAATAGTGTCTGGTTTAGTCCTATTCATTGTGTTCCTAAAAAAGGGGAGTGACGGTGGTGGTAAATGAATAAAATAAATCAATTCCCATTAGACATGTCATTGGGCAACGTATATATATAGATTATAGTAAATTAAATTTTGTCACTAAAAAAGGTCACTTTCCTTTAACCTTTATAGATTAAATGCTGGATAGTTTAGCTGACCATCCATATTTTTTCTTCTTAGAAGGATAGTTTGCATATCATCAGATATGTATTGCTTCTAAGGATCAAGATAAGACAACATTCACATGTTCTTATGGGACCTTTACTTTTTAGAGAATGTCTTTTGAGTTATGCAACGCACCTACTATGTCTTAATGGTGAATGATGTCAATTTTTTGTGACCTAATTGAGAAAGGAATTTAAGTTTGGCCATTCATTTGACTCTCACTTAGATCATCTGGCTAAGTGATCTAACAAACATAGTTGTGTAAAATTTATAGAGTTGACTCTACTTTACAATGGTGCCAAAAAACTTGATGTTGTATTTTATGAATAATAACATTAACCACTTAATGTTGGGATTCTATGCAAGTATACGTATTGTTATCAAGTAATATAAGACTTTCTATTTAACTCTCAAATATCAATCCCACGAAAAAGGTTTAAATTTGAAATGATAAATTAACTAAGAAATTCACATAAATAAAATGAAATTACTGTCACTAATTTTGAATGTTTAAAATACTATTAAAACAAAATTAATAACAACTAGCAAAATTTAAATATAAAGTTTAAAACAAGAACTACTAAACTATGTTTATATGATGAAGTTTTCTTATATGAAAAAACATCTTTGAAAAAACATCTTTCCATCTTTCCAACTACAATGAGTTTTTGGGAAAATGAGATGAGATAAATGGTTTAAATTTGTATTGTTTAAAATAGGAGCAATTTTAATTCTCTACCCTGATTCAGTGTTATGGAAAATCATTAGCTAATCTTAGGTTTAGTTCCCTGAAGGCAAAATCTCGCGTTACTTTCTTAAACACTAAGACCAAATTGGGGATTTTAGTCTGTCACCCTAAAAATCTCCAATTCTACACCCAAAGAAGTATATCTATTTATTTGCACTTAATTCCATGAATGAAATACCCCTTCATGGACTTAAGTTTGATTCTCACTTTGTTGTAGAACTCATACTCCATTTCCTGGATCATATGTTTCACAACATATTTTAACAATTCAATTGTCCAGATCGAAAAGTAAATTAAGAGCGTAGTTGAAAAAACCATCACAATTTATTTTATATTTTAACATTGGAAAATCCAAATTCTCTCTTCATTTCACCATATCTCAAAGTAGGGAGAAAGATAAAGGGAAGTACTCAGACTTTAGGAGAAGGATACAATAGAACATAAATTTCATATATAAAAGGAAGTTCATATAATAATAATAAACAAACAACACTTATCTGAAACTCTTTCTCAAAGCAAATCCCTTGCAGCCTCCCTTAGGAAATGTAGGAAGAAGAAATCTCTAACTTCTCTTCCTATCCAACACTTCTTAGAGAAGAGTTCACTCTCTTTAGAAGATGTCATGTCCTCACCACACAAACTCAAAACTATAAAGAAAATAATACAAATAGACTCTAATATGGTGGTGGAAGTGGAATGACATGGAATAATGTAAAGTGGCAAGGAGGAGTCCGAAGAGATGCGAAGGGGGAGTGAAGGAGAGCAAAATAGGGGGCTTTTTCGGGTGTGAGGGGGGATTCTATTCAATTTTGGCTCTAAATAGAGCTTAGGGTCGGTTCTCAAATAGGTGCATCCAAAAACTCTTTAAAAAACATCTTAATTGGTCAAATCTTCTAAAAGCAGGGCTTGCATCAACACTGCCGCCCTTGGCGCCCATTCTGGCACCATCGGCCCCAGAGGCCATTTAATTAAATCTGTCTTCTCTGTCAAACGGGCCCGTTGGCGCCCAGTCTGGTGTAGTCGGTGCTGAAAATTTTTTCAATAATTCCATTTTGACTCAAAATTCCATCATTTTTGCTCCAAGTCCTAAAAATTAACACCTGCAATAAAACATAAAAAAAATACCTTCCATTAAAGTGCAATATCAACAAATATGAGTAATATCAACAAATATAAGTATAAATATGGGTCTAAAAATACATATATTTTTGGTGTATCAAAATCCCCAAATGTTACTTGTCCTCAAGTAACTCCTTCACTACACAAAAATATGACTCATGGCAAAGATTTTAACTTCTAGATTTCGATATTTAGGTCCACTAAATACAATATCATAACATAAGAAAAATTTAAAATAACTTCAGTTAATACCAAAGGTATAAGAATATCTAGCAGTCAAGTTTAAGATTTTTGAATCTCTATTCTTTTCAAGAAAAATTGTAAATTATTTATATTAAAGCCACTTAGAATATCCATATGAAAAAGAACTTCATGAAACTTCACTAGTAAATATGCTAGTACTGAAATATAAGTTTAGGAAATGTAGCCAAGTCTTCTTCTTTAAGTTGATTCAAGTGAAGCCAATTTTTAATTAGACATCTCCTCGAGTAGACATCTCCTCGGACATCTCCTCGAGCTTCTCCTCACATTTTTTTTTCTTTTTCTTTTCTTTTCAGGATCATTTTCAATCCTTTTTCTCTTTTTTTTTTCTTTATGTGAGGATTATGCCTTTAATGATTTTGAACTTCACTATCCTCTTCTTAAAGTTAAAAACTTCTCACATTCCTTCACTTTATAAATTTATATTCGCTTTAAGGATTTTTCATAAATTTTTATTCTTTTCTTCTTAGATGAATCTCTAAGATTTTTAATACTTAAAAAATACAAATTCCTTTACTTACAATAGAAAAACATAATCTTATTCTCTCATACCAAATATCTTAATCTCTAAAATTAACCTTTATTATTTAAAAATTTTTACTTAAGTTTACTATATATTTAGAAATATAAATACAGTTACCTAAAGTTACCCTTCAATACAAAGGTCATGTTAAATTTTAACATATTTTGAAAATATAGCTAATTGAGGACAGATAAATTTAAGTTTCTTTTCTTTAAAAATGACTTTTTCTTTCCCTCAAACTTAAATTTTTAAAAGATGTAGCATGAAAAACTGAAAAAAATAAAGGGTGGAAGAAAACATTTAATACATAAAGGAAAGACTTACCCCTTGAAGGTTCTTATATTAAAATGTAACTCTGAAATATTGCAGGTGCTACTATGAAAAGCTACAAGACTTAAAACATTAAATAACACATGATACATATAAATTTTTTGAGAAAGAGTTAACTACAAATACATCCAACAAAGTGCTAAAAACTAATAACTTCCAACAGTTTCATAGATCTATTGTTCACAACACAACATAACAATTAAAATAAAATGTCACAATCCATAAACAAACAGTCTCAACAATAAAGCACAACTAAACATAAACTAAATAAAAATCTAACTAACACATCACCAATCATCATCTTCTTCTTCTTCCACATCCAAATTCTACTGCTGATACGGGGTAAGAACCGGGTGAGTAGGAAACTGAACCGAGTGATCACCCCTCATGTATCTGACCATTGGATCATCATAAGAAACATCATATTCAAACTTGTGTCTTGTTAAATCATCATTATGTGCATTTCTGGCCTCCACATTTTATATTATATTTCCCATTCTTAAGATACTCTTTGTTGGATCATCATCTGCTCCATAAGTTCCTGGATAGTAGGGGTACTAAAAGTAGTACTTGAAGTAGAAGGAATATCCCTAGTCCTACTTCCAGATCTCCATCCAACATGAGATTCATAAGTCTTTATATTGGCAAGCCCAATAGGTTTTAGAGGTTCAATCCTTTCCTCATCCATTTTATAATCAACTCCTGCCTGTTTACATAGTGTGAAGATCGGGGCAGGGTGAGCTAAACCACAAGTAGTCTCTCCCAGAGCAATAGATCGAGTGTTCCTATAAATAATAGAGCCTGCATCTATCCTCATCACTTGTTGGATACAAAAGTTTAAGATGGTTCTATGCTTTGTAACTTCACTATGATGATTTGTTGGTATCATTCTTCATGAAATAAAGTAGTGTCAGGCCTTAGATAGTACGTTTAACATAGAAAGAGAAAAGTTTTCCTTAACACCATTCTTCACTTTCCAAGTTCCTCTTCCATCAGTAAGAAAAGAAATAACTTCATCCAAGGCTTCTTTTGTAGTAGAAAACGATTTGTACTGGCAGCTATACACATTTTTCTAACTGATCAAATTCATTAATCTTCCTTGGAGTAAACTCCACCATTTTCCATGAACAAACACATAGTCTTCAAAAGTCTCTTTAAAACTGGCATAGAACTCCATCACTACACCAATAATAGTCTCGGAAATAAAGAAGCAAAAATTCTCCCATTGTCGGGCATTGATCATTCTTTCAACTTCTCCACCCGGATTTTTAAATCCTCGATCCGGAATTACTTTTTTGGTTGTAAGTAGACTGTTGAAGCAACTGTTGTCCTTGTAGTTGACAAACCTTTGATCATCAAAATCTACCTTTCTCTTTCCTTTGCTCATTTTGGGTGTCATGGTAAATCTAATAAAATTTGATAAAATCCAAATTAATTCCCAAAAAATCTGAAAATCACAATGTGGAATGTTTTAAACTTAAATCTACTAAGTAAGAGTTATTCACTAAAGGATTTTCTCAAAATCTTCCAAAAAAATTTCAAAATTTTGGATCTCGGCAATGCAAGATAAATCCTTGGCAAAAATAAAAAATTTTGAGTTCAAAGTGTAGCTCTTACCTAAGGATGATGAAATCCAAACTTTATTTGCCTTAAAACAACCTCAAATCAGATCAATAACAAGCCTTAGGTGCAAACATCAGAGGTTGAAGGTGACCCAAAGGGTAAAAATAGCATTTTATTGTGCAAATCACAAATTTTAAGGGGTTTGAGTAATTTTTGGGTCGAGGGCGCTGACGACACCCATGAGCAAACTAAATTACTAGTGGCCAAAAATCCATTTTTGTATCTTTTCAAATTTCAATTTACTCCAAAGTCTATTTAGTCTTTTTGAACACTAATTTTCATCTTAAAATAATTCACAAACAACACCAAACTAACTTTTATACACTTTTTACAACTTTTTACAAATAAATTTTTCTAATCACACTTCCACATCCTTAAAGCAAACTAAATTATAATTCAGTGTTGAAATCAAGCTACAACACAAGAACACTGACACAAAACTATACACACCATTAAAGACAATAGAGTTCTAAAGCAAATTAAAGTAAATCAAATCCACAAAATTACATTAAATACACATTTACTTTAAAGTAGGAGAGAGACCAACTTCTTCAATTATTCTGCTTCATCTTCAGTACTTTGTCCTCCTCTAATATCTCCCATTTATTGTTAATGGACATACTAATTTTAGAAGGGTCGATACGGGAATTGATCACTTGAATTTTTATCAATCCATCCATTTTTCTTGAACATCTACACCAATCCTTCTTCAATTGTTCCAGTATCCTTACACCAATCCTTCTTCAATTGTTCCAGTATGATCAAAGTTCTTTTTCATCCTCCAATCTAGGTGAAAAAAAAGGTAGTTATGATTTCTTATTGCATTTGTAACACTCTGAAGTTCTCTTTCTATTTTCTTCATTTTCTTCTCTAAAGCTATTGAACTTCCAACTATTTGTGGCATCAATGGTATTGAAGCATGTGATGAATGATCTAAAATAATTTCTAATACTTCATTTCCATTCCCAATATAATTATCATCAATAGGAATCATGGGCTCCCAAGGTAATAAAACTTTCTTCCAACTTTCATATGGAACTTGATATTGACTGCAAAGTAAGAAAATTGTGGAAGGATGCCCTAGTCCATATATTGGACCATTCATAATAATACCCATAACAGATTTGAAAATAATCAACCCCACATCAATGGGTTTTTCCATTTGAATGCAATAGTTTAAAATGACACTTTCTCTTGTAACTCTATTAATCTTCATGGTCGGGAGTAATTTTACAGATATGAAAAAATGCTATTGTTTTGATTTTGGATTAAGTAGTGAAGCATAGAAACGAACGTATCCCTCATCACTTATTTCCCAGTTATCATTTTCATCTATCACAAAATTATATACATCTTGTATTATATCTCTCGTTGGGATAAAATTTGTATAATGACAGATTGGAACATTTTCTATCATATAAAAATCATTAATTTGAGCCGGAGTAAATGGTATGACACTTTCTCTTGTAACTCTATTAATCTTCATGGTCGGGAGTACTTTTGCAGATATGAAAAAATGCTATTGTTTTGATTTTGGATTAAGCAGTGAAGTAGAGAAACTAACGTATCCCTCATCACTTATTTCCCAATTATCATTTTCATCTATCACAAAATTATATACATCTTGTATTATATCTCTCGTTGGGATTAAATTTTTATAATGACTGATTGAAACGTTTTCTATCATATAAAAATCATTAATTCAAGCCGAAGTAAATGGTATAGCCTTAATTCGAACAAAGACGACTCTTTGGGTAATTCCATGTAAGTTAGCAAGGAATTCATTTACTACTAGTACTACAGCTGCAGCGGTAGTGTAGCACAGAACTTCCCAGCATCTTTGCACAATGATTTTCTCAATCTGTTAACTTGGATTACTTAATCCATGATTGACAAAGCCTCTCTCCTTAATAAGTCTCTTCTTTGTGATGACTTCGTATAATCTTAATGCATCAAAATTGATAAACTTTCTTCTATTGAAGACTCCATACCTTGAAGTATTTATGGAATTGGAAGCCATAGAATTAAAAATTAGGAAGTTTTTGGCGTCCAAGGCAGTTTTTAGGACTTTAAAAACACCTCTTGGTGGTTATTTAGAAGAAAAATCACGCCAAAGTCTGCCGAATTCACTTTGGACGCGCGAAACTTCTCGGGACACTGTAGGCGCTCCCGATGGAGCTGTTGGCGCCAGAGGCCAAAAGGCGCCAGAGGCCAAAATTGAGGCCAAAATTGCGTCTTTTACTTTTTTGTTCAATTTGATTCCAAATTTTCCTCCAATACCAATATTTGTCTTAATTTATGATATATAAAATTGTGTTGGATTCAAAAAATTTCCTCCAATACCAAAATTTTCCTCCAATACCAAAACCAATATTCCTCCAATACCAGGTTCAAACTTCTTCTTAATAATCTTTCGATCATGCCATTTTTCGTTTTCTCTTTATAAACTTTTGCATTATCATATGCTTCATTTCTAATTTCATTGAGTTCATTGAGTAACTATAATCTTTTCTCACCAGCATCTTTTAGATTAAAATTAAATTCTTTAATAGCCCAAAAAGTTTTATGCTACAATTCTAATGGTAAGTAGCATATTTTTCCAAAAATATTTTTTTCAAAAATAAGTCTTTATGGGGACATTCCAATAGGAGTCTTATAAGCAGTTATGTATATCCCATAATGCAGTATCTAATCTAGCAGATCAGCAGACCAATCCAATTTATAGTGATTTACAGCTTTTTCTAAAATTTATTTTATTTCACGATTTGATATTTCTGCTAGACCGCTGGTCTGAGGATGATAAGCAATAGAGATTCTATGTATACTATCATATTTTTTAATTATTTTTTTTATTTTCTTATTCCTAAAGTAGGATCCTTCATCAGTAAACTTGCACAAACTAGGGTGATTGTGAAATAACACCATCTTGTCTCCCTTCCAGAACTCTATTGCCAAGATTTTCCAATTCATTTTAGTCTCCCCTAAGGACTGCAACTATTTCATACCAATCTCACATAAGTTCTCCCTAAATCCAAGGGAAGAAAATCCTTCAGTCACGTGAATAACTTGCAGTGCAAAAAATCAGCCATTTACAAACTTCTGTGCCCTTCTCTAAAAATATTTCCTACTTGCTGACATCAATTGCATATTTTAATATATTCATTAACAAACATCTCTAAAAAGAGTAGGCCAATAAAATCTAGCTTGCAAAATTTTATATGTAGTTCTATTTGTTCCAAAATGTCCTCCAAATTTAGAATCATGACATCTTTCAATTATTTGTTGAGTTTCTTCATAAGACACACACCTTTTAATAATTAGATCTTTACATTGTTTATATAAATATGGGTAATCCCAAAATAGAATTTTGAATCATATATCAATTTATTTAGTTATTGATTCTTAATATCTGGTGGTAGAATATCATTTACAATAAAATTTCCTACATCAGAATACTACGGTATATTCATTTCATCAATACTATATAATTGTTCATCAAGGAAATTTCCTAAAATTTTATTTGCAAAATTAGTTAATATTTCTTTTTCTAGTCTAGACAAATGATCAACTATTTGATTATCATTTCATTTTTTATCAACTACAATAAAATCAAACTCTTACAATAGAAGTATCGATCTAATCAATCTTGGTTTAGCATCCTTCTTTTACATTAAGTATTTGATAACAGAATGATCTGTATGCACTATACATTTGGTTCCAATCAAGTAAGGTATAAATTTATCAAACGCATAGACAATAACTAATAACTCTCTTTCAGTAGAAGTGTAATTAATTTGAGCATCATTTAGAGTTTTAATAGCATAAAATATTACTTTAAAAGTTTTGTTGTGCCTTTATCCTAAAATAGTTCCAATAACATAATCACTAGCATAATCACTAGCATCGCACTCGCACTTTATTTCAAATGGTTTCTCCCAATCAGGTGGGACTATTATAGGTGCAGTGATTAATTTTTCTTTCAATAATTCAAATGATTTTATGCATTACTCATTAAAATCAAAATTTGTATCTTTTTTCTAAAAGTTGGCATAATGGCTTAGTTATTTAAAAAAAAAAATTCATATAATGCCTGTAGAAACCAGCATGTCCTAAAAAACTTCTTATCCCTTTGACCGTAGCAGGAGGTGGTAATTTTTCAATAACTTGAACTTTTGCAGGATCTACTTCCATGCCATTTTTTGAAATTTTATGGCCAAGTACAATTTCTCCTGCAACCATAAATTGACTTTTTTCCAATTTAGTAGTAGGTTGATTTTTTCACATAATTTCAGAACTTTTTCTAAATTATTTAAAAATAGGTCATAGGAACTCCCCAACAAAGAGAAATCATCCATAAATACTTCCATTCTATGTTCGATCAAATTACTAAAAATTGACATCATACATCTTTGAAATGTCACAGGTGCATTGCATACTCCAAAAGACATTCTACGAAAAGGAAATGATTCACTCCATCTTCCATCTAAAAAGCAGTAATATTTGTTTCCAGCCAATCTATCCAACATTTGCTGTAGAAAGGGTAAAGGAAAGTGATCTTTCCTGATGGCCATGTTTAATTTTATATAGTCTACACAAATTCTCAAACCAGTAACTTATCTTGTTGGAATTAATTCATTTTTCTCATTTAATTCAACGGTCACTCCTCATTTATTTGGAACATAGTGAATTGGGCTTACCCAAGCACTTTCTAAAATATGATATATAATTCTAGCATCTAACCATTTTAAGATTTTTTTTAACAACTTCTTTCTTAACAACTTCTTTCATTATCAGGTTTAATCTCCTATGAGGATCAGCTTTAGGTTCGTATTGTTCAATAAATTTATGTGCATACAAATCGAAGGACAAATTTCCTTAATGTGTGCTAAAGTCTATCCAAAAGCCTTTTTATATTTTTTTATCATTTCTATTAATTATTGTTCTTGAATTTCAATTAAATTAGAAGATAAAATAACAGGCAATGTAGACGAATCTTTTATTCTCCTAAAAATATATATTTTAAATGGGCAGGTAATATTTTTAGTTCAAGTTCAGGTAGTTCAATACTTGAAGGAACATGATTTTTATTATCATTTTCCAACAAATCTAAAGTTTAAAATTTATCCTAAATATAATCTAAATTTTGTTCTTTTATTTCGTCCTCATTCTCGCTAAATTCTTCTTGCTTAAATTTATCTTCAAAATCTTTCTTAAATTGCTCATTACTTATATAATCAGTAACTTCCATCCTAAACCATTCACTGTCTTTTTTTATAGAAAGGGCATCAATCGATTTGGCCATTTTGTAGCCCCTCTTGATGAAGCTGCTGTGGAGATTATATTGGTACGATTATGATTTTTTTTTTTTTGATTTTTTTGTTACCCTGTTGCAAGAAATGGTCTCTCCAAAATAATAACGATCTCTTTATCTTCCTCTATCTTCCTCCATATCTATTATCTATTACTATAAAGTCTACAAGAAAAATAAATTTATTCACTTTTACTAATACATCTTCTATAACTCCTTTAGGATAAATTATTTATCGATTAGCTAAATGAAGAGTTATAGCAGTAGGGGAAATCTCTCCTAAATTTAAAAGTTTAAAAATCGATAAAGGCATAAGATTGATACTCTCTCTTAAATCACATAAGGCTTTTCCATAAAACTTTTCACCAATTGCATAAGGTATAGTAAAACTACTAAGATCTTTTAACTTTTCAAGAAGCTTTTTCTGAATAATAGCGCTACACTCTTCACTAAGTGCAATGGTCTCATGATCTGCAAACTTCCTTTTCTTATTTAGTGCATCTTTCATAATTTTCATGTAACTTACCATTTGTTCCAAAGCCTCAATGAAAGGAATTTTTATCGTTAACTTTTTAAGGATTTCCAAAAATTTTATAAATTATCTGTCTTTATTCTTCTGCTTCAATCGTTGATGAAATGGAGGTAGTGTTTTTTTAAGGAACTTGTGTTTGTTCATTTTCATTATGATCACTTTTCATCTCTTCCTTCACCTCAACAACTTTAGTTTCTCTTTGGAATCTTGTTTCAACTCCTTTTCCACTTTGTAATTGATTAGCTTAATTTGCTCCTTATTTTGATTTTTTGGATTTAACTTCACAGTACTCAGAAGATTTCCTAAAAGTCTATTACTAAGTGCAGTGGCAATATGTCCTAATTGATTTTCAATATTTCTAATAGCAGCCCCTTGAAATATTCAACATTACCTCTTCTCATATTCAACATTACCTCTTCTATCGTTTGATTTCTTTTCCTTAACTTGTGGGTTAGATTTAGAGTTAAATCGAGGAGGATAATAAGGTTGATAATTAAGATTTCCCTGATTATTTAAATTTTCTGAGGGTTTCATTGAATTGTTATAATTATTCTAACTAAAATTAGGGTAATTTTTCTATCCAGGGTTGTAATAATTAGAATAGGGAATTTTATTTTGATTATTAATAGCATTCAAAGTTTCATAAGATTATTATGTATTAATTATCTGTCCTAGCAAATTTTCTTCTAATACTTGAGGTATTTGAGAATAGCTCACTCCAATTTGATCAATATTTTTCGATATAAGAGAATATAGCAGCAATTTGAGATGCCAAAATAGGCATTGCATCAGAGTCAAGAATACTAGCTACTCTCTTAGGATCTACCCATTCAGAGGGCCATTAAAAATTGTTAGTAGTCATTTCTTCTATTAAAGAGTATGCTTCATCAAAAGGTTAAAAGGTTTTGACATTAGACATTAGAGATCCTCCTGTAGCAGCATCTATAATAGATCTAAGTGATCCTTCTAATCCATTATAAAAAGTTTAATTATTATTAACCAATTTAGTAAAGCATGGTGTGGACATTTTCTAAGGAGATCCTTAAATCTTTCCCAAGCTTCATATATCGATTTCCCTTCAAACTAACAAAAAGATGTTAGCTTGCTCCTAAGCTTAGCAGTTTTCGAGGGTGAAAAATATTTAGCTAAGAATTTTTTTGATAGTTCTCCAGAACTTCTGATAGATACAAGTGAAAATGAATTTAACCAAGCTTTAGCTTTATTCCTTAATGAAAAAGGAAAAACTGTGAGCCTAACAACACCATTAGACACTCCGTCATATTTAAAGGTAGCACAAATTTCAAGAAAACTAGCAAGATGTAAGTTAGGATCTTCAGTAGGTGTTCCTCTAAATTGATTATTTTGTACCATTTTGATAATAATATGTTCAAGCTCAAATGAATTAGTAGCAACATCAGGATTTTGAATAGTTAAGTGAAGTTCATCCGGTGTTGGATTAGCATAATCTTTTAAAGGTCTTTGTCGATTTTCATTTATTTGATTATCTATGTTATTCGCCATTTCGTTCAAATGTTTAACTTCTTTTTGTTGTTTTCAAACTTTTCTAATAGTACATTCTAATTATGAATCATAAGGTACTAAACTTTCAGATTCAATATTTCGCATGAAAAAATATAATAAGCAAAGAAAAATTTCTTAAAAATACTCTTAAATATAGTTCTAAATTTTTTTTATTTTTGATTATATATATTTTTTGATATTTTGTATTTTGTCTCTAAAATTTCCTAATTTACCAAATCTATTTAATTTACCGTTACCTTCCCCGACAACGGCACCAACAACTTCATCCAGGAAATATAATTGTGTAAAATTTATAGAGTTGACTTTGCTTTACGATGGTGCAAAAAAAACTTGATGACGTATTTTATGAATAATAACGTTAAGTACTTAATGTTGGGATTCTACGCAAGTATACGTATTATTATCAAGTAATATAAGACTTTCTATTTATGTCCTAAATATCGATCTCACGAGTAAGGTTTAAATTTGAAATGATAAAATAACTAGTAAATTCCCAAAAACTAAATGAAATTATTGTCACTAATTTTGAATGTTTTAGTTACTATCAAAAATAAATTAATAATAACTAGCAAAATTTAAATGTAAAGTTTAAAACAATAACTACTAAACTATGTTTATGTGATGAAGTTTTCTTATATGAAAAAGCATCTTTCCCATTACAATGAGTTTTTGGTGAAATGAGATGAGATAAATGGTTTAAATTTGTATTGTACCAAATAAAAACAATTTTAATTCTCTACCTTGATTCAGTGTTATAGAAAATCATTGGCTAATCTTAGGTTTAGTCCCTAAATCCGTGGCTAGGCTAGGAGGATACTGGCTCCCACTCAAAAGCTCCCACTTTCCTTCCCTTGAAGACTAACTCTCACCTTAATTCCTTAAACTCTAAGATTAAATTGGGAACTTTAGTCTGCCACCCTAAAAATCTCGAATTCTACACCAAACAAAGTATATGTCCCTATTTATTTGCACTTGATTTCTTGAACGAAATACTCCTTCATGGACTTAAATGTGATTCTCACTCTACTGTAGAACTCATACCCCATTTCCAGGATCATATGTTTCACAACATATTTTAACAATTTTATTGGTCAGATCGAAAAGTAAATTAAGAGTAGAGTTGAAAAAATGATCATAATTTATTTTATATTTTAACATTGGCACATCCAAATTCTCTCTTCATTTCACCATATCTCAGAGTAGGGAGAAATACAAAGGAAACTACTCAAATTTCATGTGAAAGATACAACAAAACATAGATTTCATATATAAAAGAAAGTTCATACAACAATAATAAACAAACAACACTTATCTGAAACTCTTTCTCAAAGTAAATCCCTTGTAGCCTCTCTTAGGAAATGTAAGAAGAAGAAATCTCTCACTTCTCTTCTTCTCCAACACTTCTTAGAGAAGAATTCACTATGAAACTCACCACACAAACTCAAAACTATAAAGAAAACAAATTACTAATGGTGTGGAATGGCATGGAATGATGTAAAGTGGCAAGGAGTCCAAAGAGATGCAAATGAGGGCGAAGGAGGGCAAAAAGGGGGGCTTTTCTAATCAAATTTGGCTCTAAATAGAGCCTAGGGTCGTTTCTCTAATATGTGCATCCAAAAACTTTTTTAGAAAGCATCCAAATTTGTCAAATCTTCTAAAAGCAGGGCCTGCACCGACACTAGCACCGTCAGCGCTAGAGGCCATTTAATTAAATCAGTTTTCTCTATCAAACAGCGCTGTTAGCGCCGAATAATTTTTCAATGATTCCATTTTAACTCAAAATTCCATATTTTTTTCTTTCCTTTTTTCTCCAAATCCTAAAAATTAACAACATGCAATAAAATATAAAAAATACCTTCCATTAAAGTGCAATATCACAAAAAATGAGTATAAAATATGAGTCTAAAAATGCATATATTTTTGGTGTATCATTAAGATACTAAGACGTTGTGAAGAGATCAGCTTTTTTCTCAATTAAGAGACGTGTCAATTTATGATCTCATGAAAAATCATGTTAAGACCTAAAATATCGAAGGATTGAAGTTGGTCCAGCAAAAATTCAAGTTATTGAAAGGCTTCCACCCTACAACTACTGTAAAGGGAGTTAGATGTTTTTTGGGACATTCTAAATTCTATAGACAATATATTAATGATTTTTTTTTAAGTTTTTAAACCTTTTTGTCATCTCTTAAAAAAGGATTTTGTTGACCTCACTTTTAGTGAAGGTCTTAAAACAACATTCATCATGGACATGGACAAAAATTTAACTTGAGGAATCTTAAGACTTAAGATCCTTAGACATATTCAAAAGACTTGAAAATGATCATTGTGGTCATTAAGAAAAAGGGGCATGCCAATATTGACTTCTTTGAAAATTCCTAGGGTCATTAAAACCCTAGAAATTAAAATAACCCTCAAAATTTTCTTTCTAAAACTTAACAATGATAAACCCTAAAATGATCAGATTAGTGGTGACAGACCCTAACCTGGTCAAATTTTTGACATAATGGCCGTCTTCAAGATAAAAAAGTAAACTTTGACACTTAAATGATCTAACTGATCAAATTTAACTCAAATAGTCAATTTTGGTCAAATTGGTCAATTTTAGTCAAACAGGTCAACTTTGGTCAACTTAAACCCTAAAATGATCAAACAACTGGTGATAAGCCCTAATTTGGTGAAACCATAACTTAAGAGGTCATTTTGATGACCAAAAATTTGATAAATCTAAATGGTCCACTTTGACTCATATAGTCAATTTTGGTCAACATTGGTCAACCACAGTGAGCATTTATCAAATTTGGTTAAAATACCCAATTTTGATAAAAAATGATCAAACAATTAATTCTAAAAATATCTTGATTATAATTCTAAACTAAAAATATCTTGATTAATTTATTGGCTAATAATAATAATTTCCAATTTTTTTTATTAATTACAAAATTAATTAAAAATGGAAATACAATTAAAAGGCCATAAAAAGGAAATTTGGACATGTGACATCATTTATGACATAATAAATGGTTTTCAAGATTCCAAACCCATTAATGACATCATGGGTGACCTCCTATGGGTTACACGCAACCCATAAGACCCATTAAAAATTAATCAAACCATTGGGTGACTCATGACATGTTACCTTAACCACGGTTAAAAGGCATGATGACACCTTAATCATGAAGGGAAATGAGGTGTCATTCCCTCATAAATTCTTTGAGAAATATTTCGTGAATCATCAAGCACCTTAAGTCCCATCTAATGAAGGAAAATCAGGTCTTAAGTCATCTCTTACATTCATGATTGACCTCACCATGACCAAATTCATGATGATAAGGGGAGGGAGGATTATGTGTCACTTTTTCCTACGTATGAAGTGTGACTAATTTACTTTGATGAAATGAGGTGGCCATCAAATTTAATAAGAATTTCAAGGGTGCTATAGATTAACCAATGGGGATAAAACACCACTTGTGAATCCTATGATAAGTGAGCTTCAAAGGTGGCAACCAAACATATCATCCATGGGAGATGATTTGGAAGAGCACTACTCACCTCTACTATCACCCAATCAAGGAATTGACATAGCCAAACCACTCTTTACACTAGGGTTAACCTCATCATGACATTACATAGAAAATAGGGAAGTTAAAGGCTTATGTGGCTTTCTCCCCAAGCTCCATTAAGAGCAATACAAAATTCACTTGGGGAAGGTTGATCCATTAGAATATAACCAATTATAACCACCTCACAATAAATCGAATAGCAGAAAGCCATGGGAAAATCAAGATAGTGTCATTATCCTCACCATGGCTAAATTCTTGGTGATATGCTTGGAAAATGCAAATCCACCACCTCAACAACCAAAATCCTATCTCTAAGCATTAATAAGGAAGTTGACAACTCCGCCAAATGAATTCTACCCAGTCCAAGCTCACCCAAAGCTAACCATGGCTATGAATAGGGCCAACCCGAGAGTTTGAAGAGGAGGAGAAAAAATTGGAAAACCCTAAACACTGCCCAATTCCTAAAACTCCCAACACCAAAAATATTCTCTACACCCTGAGCAATTGATTCCCCATGGAATCAAGGCATGAAACCCACTGAATCCCCTCAATTTGGCTAACCCGAAAGGACCCAGAACAAGACATTTTGGGAGTGTGAAACTGAACACATCAAAACCTCAAATTGACTGACCTAAATCCATCTAGGGACTGAGTGAGGAGGAGCGCAATCCAGATTGGCCTTCCCTATATCCATTAAACCACTGATTGGCCATCTCCTCCTAGGCCGACCCACCTTGTGATCAAATTCATACAAGGACTCAATTTGACCTTGAATTGAATTAGGGAAAAGTCTTCTCAAGTCCAAACGAATCTTCCAAGCCAATCAAATTGAACTCCAATCGACTGTGGCTAAGGTATGGTTTAGCTACCCCTAGTGGCGTTCGGGTTTGACACTTTGTGAAACAAACTCATTCAAAACCTCATCATTATCGTATAGATGCCTTTTTCATCTTCAGATGAAGCTCTAGAAAAAAAATCACTCGAATCCATCCAGAATCGAGCGAGATTTTGCTCCTAGATCATCAACGGTTTACAAGTTATCCTATAACAAATGAGATGAAAGGATGTCGTCCGTTTCCGTGTTTTGCAAATGGAGGGCTCTGATTTAATATCGCCATCTCCACTGTAGGATGCCCGCTGGGCATCAACCGCTTCTTCGACCCTTTCGAGGACACGTGGCGCCTTTAGGTTTATCTGGATTTATTTAAATCATGATAAACCTTAAAACTTCAAAATTCAATACCTTGACATCCAGAAATCATAAAAATAAAATAAAAATATCTCTAAACTCAGCATGAAAAGGAAAAAATTATGATACCAAAATTATAATTTGCTCCTTCATATTTAATTTTTAAGTAATTAAAAACTCTCTAGAGTGTTTTAATTATTAAAAATTATTTATAAGACAGAAAAATATGAGATTTTTAGGGATTTATCTCTAGGCCCTTAAGAATCCTCCTTGATTTTTCCTAGGCTAGAAAAATCCCTTAAAACACAATTTTCTAATTTTCAAGACACGTTGTAATTATTTCTTCTAACTAATGATAAAAATGAATATTAAAAAAAATAAAAAATGGTTAAAAAATTTAAGGTAACATACAATAACCTTAAAATGAAAATTCTCAAACCATCAAACAATTTAAAATGACATTTTTACATTAGGGTTAAAATTTATTAATTTAAATTAATATTTTAAATGCTAAAAATCTTCTCCTCACCATGCTTAGCTCATTTCATTATGGAATAAGTCAATATTGAGTCTAACTCAAAATAGACTCAAATAAAATTTAATTAGGTCTAAATAACATTATTAGACTTAATTAACCCATTAAACCTTATTTAAATTAGATTTAATACAAAATCAAACTCTAATTATGTCTTAAAGACATTGTTAGACTTAATTAACCCATTAAACCTTAATTAAATTAGGTTTAATACAAAATAAAACCTTAATTAGGCCTAACCCATTAGACCTAATTAACCATTAAACCTTAACCACATAAGGATTGACCAACCTTAAACCTAATTAGACTTAACCATAATTAAGTCTAATTAATCAATTAAACCTTACCTAAATTAGGTTTAATTTACTTTAAACTAATTAGAATTAACCCATAATAATTTAAATTAATTAATTAAACCTTATCCAAATTAGGTTTAATTAACCTTAATCTAGTTAGACTTAACCCATAATATTTCTAATTAATCAATTAAACCTTACCCAAATTAGGTTTAATTAACCTTAACCTAATTAGACTTAACCACAAATAAGTCTAATTAATAAATTAAATCTTACCTAAATTAGTTTTAATTAACTTTAACCTAATTAGGCTTAACCCATATTATGTCTAATTAATCAATTAAACCTTACTTAAAATAGGTTTAATTAACCTTAACCAAATTAGAATTAACCAAAAATAAGTTTAATTAATCAATTAAACTTTACCTAAATTAGGTTTAATTAACCTTAACCTAATTAGACCTAACCATAAATAAGTCTAATTAATTAATTAAATCCTACCTAAAATAGGTTCAATTAACCTTAACCTAATTAGACTTAACCCATATTGAGTATAATTAATCAATTAAACCTTACCTAAATTAGGTTTAATTAACCTTAACCTAATTATACTTAACCATAATTAAGTCTAATTAATCAAGTAAACCTTACCTAAATTAGGTTTAACTAATTTTAATATAATTAGACATAACCCAGGTTAAGTTTAATTAATTAATCAAACCTCACCTTAATTAGGTTTAATTAACGTTAACCTATTTAGACTTAACCACAAATAAGTCTAATTAATCAATTAAACCTTACCTAAATTAGGTTTAATTAAGGTTTAATTAATTTTAATTAATCTTAACCTAATTAGACTTAACCACAAATAAGTCTAATTAATCAATTAAACCTTACCTAAGTTAGGTTTAATTAACCTTAAGCTAAATAGACTTAACCTATAATTAGTCTAATTAATCAATTAAACCTTTCCTAAATTAGGTTTAATTAACCTTAACCTAATTAGACTTAACCCATGTTGAGTCTAATAAATCAATTAAACCTTACCAAAATTAGGCCTAACCCTAATTAGTTTTAATCAATCCAAAGAAAACCTAATTTGAGTTCAACCTAACTTGAACTCAAGTTAACCCAAAAATTAGGTTCAACCCACATCGAACCTAACTTAACCAAAACTTAACTCGAATTTGACCTAACTTAAACTCAAGTTAACCCAAACATTAGGTTCAACCCACATTGAACCTAACTTAACTAAAACTTTACTTGAGTTTAACCTAACTTAAACTGAAGTTAACCTAAACATTACGTTCAACCTAAATCAACTTCAAACTTAAGTTAAACCCATATTGGACTTAAGTCAAACCTATAACTTAGGTTCAACCCAACCTTAATCTAAGTCAACCATACTCTAGGTTCAACATATACTAAACCTAAATCAAACCTTAAATTTAGGTTTAATTCAAATTGAACTTAGATCAACGTAAACTTTAGGTTCAATCGAAATTGAACCTAACTCAACTCAACCCATAAATTCCTAACTACATTGGATTTAAAAACCCTTAGATTCTACCAACATCAAACCTAAATAGGAGAAAGCCATGTGAAGATCAGAATAACATCAATATCCTCACCATGGTTAAATTAATGGTGATAAGCTTGGAAAATGCAAATCCACCACCTCAACAACCAAAATCCTATCTTTAAGCATTAATGAGGGAGTTGACAACTTCCCCAAATGAATTCTACCCAGCCCAAGCTCGCCCAAAGCCAACCATGCTATAAATAGGGCCAACCCGAGAGCTTGAAGTGGAGGAAGAAAAATTAGAAAACCCTAAATACTGCCCAATTCCCAAAACTCCCAACACCAAAAAAACTCCCTACACCCTGGGCAATTGACTCCCCATGGAATCAAGGCATGAAACCCACCGAATCCCCTCAATTTGGCTAATCCAAAAGGACCCAAAACAGAACATTTTGGGAGTGTGAAACCAAACACTTCAATACCTCAAATTGACTACCCTAAATCCATCTAGGGACTGAGTGAGGAGGAGCATAATCCAAAAGGCCTTCCCCATAGCCTTTAAACCACTGATTGGCCATCTCCTCCTAGGCCAAGCCACCTTGTGATCAATTTCATACAAGGACTCAATTTGACCTTGATTTGAGTTAGGGCAAAGTCTTCTCAAGTCCAAATGAAGCTTTCAAGCCAATCAAATCGAGCTCAAATCAACTGTGGCTAAGGTATGGTTGAGCTAGCCCTAATGGCGTTCAGGTTTGACACTTTGTGAGGTTTGACTCAGGTTTGACACTTTGTGAAACAAACTCATTCAAAACCTCATCATCATCGTATAGATGCCTTTTTCATCTTCAGATGAAGCTCTAGAAATAAAAATTGCTTAAATCCATAAAGAATCGAGCGAGATTTTGCTGCTAGATCATCAACGATTTACGGGTTATCATATAATGAAGGGGATGAACGGATGTCGTCTGTTTCCGTGTTTTGGAAATGGACGGCTCTGATTTAATATCACCATCCTTGCTCTTCAGATGCCCGCAGGGGATCAACCGCGTCTTCAACCCGTCCGAGGACACGCGGCGCCTATAGGTTTACCTGGATTTATTTAAATCAAGATTAACCTTAAAAATTCAAAATTCAATATCTTGACATCTAAAAATAAAAAAAAATAAAATAAAAATACCTTTGAACTCAGCATGAAAAGGACAAAATTAAGATATCAAAATTATAATTTTCCCCTTTATATTTAACTTTTAAATAATAAAATACTCTCTAGAGTGCTTTAATTATTAAAAATTATTTTTAAGACAGAGAAATAAGAAATTTTCAGGGATTTATCTCTAGGCCCTTAGGAATCCTCCCTAATTTTTCCTAGGCTAGAAAAATTCTTTAAAACACAATTTCCTAATTTCTAAGACACTTTGTAAATATTTCCTTTAAATAATTATAAAAATGAAAAATAAAAAAAAAATAAAGATGGTTAGAAAATTTAAGGTGACAGATAATAACCTTATAATAACAATTTTAAAACCATTAAACAATTTAAAATGACATTTTTACATTATGGTTAAAATTTATTAATTTTAATTTAATATTTTGAACACTAAAAATCCTCTCCTTACCTTCTTAGCTCATTTCATTATGGACTACGTCAATATTGAGTCTAACTCAAAATAGAGTCAAATCAAACTTAGTTAGGTCTAAATAACATTATTAGACTTAATTAACCCATTAAATCTTAATTAAATTACGTTTAATAAAAAAATAAACTTTAATTAGGTCTAAAAGATATCATTAGACTTAATTAACCCATCAAACCTTAAGTAAATTTGGTTTAATACAAAATCAAACTTTAATTAGGCCTAACCCGTTAGACCTAATTAACCATTAAGCCTTAACCACATTAGGCTTGACCAACCTTAAACCTAATTAGACTTAACCACAATTAAGACTAATTAATCAATTAAACCTTGCATAAATTAGGCTTAATTAACTTTAACCTAATAAGAATTACTCATAATAATTCTAATTAATCAATTAAACCATACCCAAATTAGGTTTAATTAACCTTAATCTAATTAGACTTAAACCATAACAAGTCTAATTAATCAATTAAACCTTACAAAAATTAGGTTTAATTAATCTTAACCTAATTAGACTTAACCAAAAATAAGTCTAATTAATTAATTAAACTTTACCTAAATTAGGCTTAATTAACCTTAACATAATTATACTTAACCACAATTAGTCTAATTAATCAATTAAACCTTACCTAAATTAGGTTTAATTAACCTTAACCTAATTAGACTTAACCCATATTGAGTCTAATTAATACCCATAATTAGACTTAACCCATATTGAGTCTAATTAATCAATTAAACCTTAGCTAAATTATGTTTAATTAACCTTAACCTAATTAGATTAAACCACAATTAAGTCTAAATAATCCATTAAACCTTACGTAAGTTAGGCTTTATTAAGTTTAACCTAATTAGATTTAAGCCAAATTAAGTCTAATTAATTAATTAAACCTTACTTAAATTTGGTTTAATTAACCTTAACCTTGTTAGAGTTAACCACAAATAAGTCTAATTAATCAATTAAACCTTACTTAAATTAGGTTTAATTAACTTTAACCTAATTAGACTTATCCCATATTAAGTCTAATTACTTCATTATACCTTACATGAATCGGGTTTAATTAACCTAACAAAATTAGACTTAACCACAAATAAGTCTAATTAATCAATTAAACCTTACCTAAATTAGGTTTAATTACTTAACCTAATTAAACTTAATCAAAAATAAGTCTAATTAATGAATTAAACCTTACCTAAATTAGGTTTAATTAACCTGAACCTAATTATACTTAACCCATAACTAGTCTAATTAACAATTAAACCTTACCTAGATTAGGTTTAGTTAACCCTAACCTAATTAGACTTGACCCATATTGAGTCTAATTAATCAATTAAATCTTACCAAAATTAGGCCTAACCATAATTAGGTATAATCAATCCAAAGAAAACCTAATTTGTGTTAAACCTAAATTGAACTCAAGTTAACCAAAACATTAGTTTTAACGCACAATGAACCTAACTTAACCAAAACTTAACTTGAATTTAACCTAACTTAAACTCAAGTTAACCCAAACATTAGGTTCAACCCACATTGAACCTAACTTACCTAACTTAAAACCTAACTTAACCAAAACTTAACTTGAGTTTAACCTTACTTAAACTCGAGTTAACCCAAGCATTAGGTTCAACCAAAATCAACTTCAAACTTAATTTCAACTCATATTGGACTTAAGTCAAACCTATAACTTAGGTTCAACCCAACCTGAATCTAAGTCAACCAAACCCTAGGTTCAGCATATACTGAACTTAAATCAAACCTTAAATTTAGGTTTAATCCAAATTGAACTTGGATTTTCATAAAACTTAGGTTCAATCAAAATTGAACCTAACTCAACTCAACCCTTAAAGTCCTAACTACATTGGACTTAAAATCAATTCAACCCTTAGGTTCGACCTGCATCGAAATTAAACACCTTAAGTCCTAAGTACATTGGACTTAAAACCAATTCAACCCTTAGGTTCTACTTATATCGATCCTAAATACCTTAACTCCTAACTACATTAGACTTGAAACCAATTCAACCCTTAGGTTCTAGCTACATCGAACTTAAATACCTTAAGTCCTAACTACATTGGACTTAAAATCATATTAAACCTAAATCCTTTAATTGACATGTGACCTAAAATGAAAAATTAAAAACAAAAAATACATCTTACTGACATAAATGACATAAAATTCAACTTAAAAGACATTAAAACTTAAACTTAAACTTTAATGAACAAAGATCACATGAACAAAGATCAACATCTATGTTCAGATTTACGAAGATTTCTTAGACGATGCAATCTATGGTTGCTGACAAGAATCTTCCGACCCTGGTTTATTCCGATCCTGGTTTAATTAACTTTTGGACTAAGTAAATCTGAATAATTTACGGCCCCGAGATGATGGAGCCATAAACATTTTGAATGGTTCGTTTAAGAATTATTCGACCAATGACCAACTAAAATTGATAAATCTGATAACATGATTTTATGCTAATCTTGTTCTCTTTTGCAAGTTTATTGAAGACATGAAAAAAAAATTTTGCTCTAGATTTCCTTTGCATGTTATAGGGTGTGCTAACTCTATTTTGCAGGATGGCATTCGAAAGCGAAATTTCAAGATAACAAAACCAGAAAAAAACGAACAAAAAAAAATAAAATAACATAAACAAAGTGACATGACATAAAACAAAACCTAAAAGAACATAAACAAAGTGACATGACATAAAACAAAACCTAAAAGTTTTAGGACAATGAAAAAACCTAAAACTTTTAGGACAATGACAAAAAACTTTCAGGATAGTGTCAAAACCTAAAATTTTTAGGATAATCATAAAATTAAATTCTGCACAAATTGATATTTTATTGATATTGAACAATTAATGTTCATCTCTTCAAAATCAATGTTTGATGTGAATCAGGAGTATTCATAGACAATCATCTAAGATGTAATTAACTATAAGAGCTTGCTCTTATAGAAAACTTAAAGGACCTAAACATAACCTCTGGTTACAAAATTTTCTTGAAAAACTTTAGTAATGACATATTCTAAAGATTTCCATTGTAGGTTTATCACCTAATGTTTTCTCTCTCTATCTTCTCTTATTCTTTGTCCTTCCCTCTTCATTTTCTGAATTTCTTAAAATTTTAAGGATTCTTGAAGCAATCCGAATAGAATAAGTCATTCAGAAATTAGGGGAAAAAAATAGATAAGATAAAGATTTGGCGACTCCTCAAAACGATAATATCACAAACGACATGTGCCCCTCTTGGCCAGGTGATCCGACCCGCCGGGGGGTGCCCTGATCGCCACCAAGAGATATTTGGTGACTCCGCTGGGGATTTGTCTTTCTCCTCTTCTTTCGTCAAAATATTCATTTTGACCAAATATTCTTTTCTTTTAAATCATTTCAAGAGTTGTTAAACGACATAACATAAATGAAATCATATATATATATATTCCCAGATTACAAAATGAATAAATTTTGACATACTTTTTCTTAAATTTTAAGGATGGATTCTCTAGATTCATTCTTTTCATTCTACTAAGCATTCAATTCACCAATGAACGAAGATATTTACTTCCCACAAAATGAGTTTGGAATATTTGATGAAACTCCATATATGATGAATAATCCAACTCAAATAATTGAAGACCCACTTGACAAGTTTGATTTATATCCTTATGAAAACTGCTCCTGCAAGAAAATTTCTATAAAGAACCTTCTATGGAGCAATTCAATTTTGAGGAAATGGAGGAAGAAGTTGATCGTAAGGGTAAGAAAATTTGTGTGGAAGAAAATGATATTCCATTGTTTGTGTATGAAATTGGATCCAGTTCTAAAGCTGCTCCGTTAACCCGTATTCAACGAAGGAATAGAAACTAGTATCTTAAAAGTAAAAAGAAAAGAGATGACAAATTCGAAACTTCAGGATCAGAAAATAATGTTTTAACTTGGAATAAGAACAAACTCTTCCGAGTACCCATACAATATGATGATGACATATACCAACCTTTGAAAGAAGGAAAAACTCCATCTATTAAAAGGGTATATTATGTATTTAAAAGTATTGCCTGGAAAGAAAGATGTTCAATCTCTAAACTCCTAGACAAAATGGGGTGTGCAGCTTCTACCACCATGAAGAGGAGAATCCTCGCACACAAAAATTCTAATTATCCAGGGGTGAATCAACAATCATAATATCAACAGACTCGAATACCAGCTAAACTTTTCTTGGGATCAAAAGTAGAAGATTCAACCCTTCTAACTAACAACATAAGACACAATAAATTTGTCTTAGAAGCAGAAGAAACATCTGCTAAAATGAATTCTTTGGTAGAAATTTTGCAAGCTGGGGATTCTTCAAATTCACAATCTAATGATGCATTTCCTAAAATTCCTCATCCTATATTAAGAAATAATGTATGGAGACGTGAGTTATCAGAAAAAACAACAGATTATATGAATACTTCCATGGAAATTCTTCAAGAAAATGATTGTAAGAAGAAACCTGTGAAATCATTCAAAGAAAGACTGAAAAAACTAAAAGCTGACATTAAAATACTAGCCACACAAAATAAAGATAATTTTTCTAACAATCAAAGAGAAGAATTTCTGGAGATAAATATGGTGGAAGCTCGAGCTGCATCAGCAGCACGGGAAGCAAGGGAATCACTCCTTACTAATGAAGTAAATTAAATTGAAGAATTACGCATGGCTCTCAAACAGCGAGATGACTAAATCAATCATCTTGAGCAAAAGATTGAGGAAATGTTGATGACTGCACAAAATCCTTCAGAAACTACACCACAACCTACTGTTCAAATTGTTAGGACATAAAATATACATATTCTCGAAGATAGAAGGGATCCTATAGATGTGGAAGAAAGTTCACATAAGAAAAGGGATTCCACTCAAGGTGGAATTCCATAAAAGGACATTACACAATTAGTAGAACAAAAGGTAAAAGAAATAATGGCTCAAGTGAGGGCCGGATCATTAATTCAAAAAGGTAGACTTTATCTAGAGGAATTTGATTTAGTTCAATATCCTAAGGGCATTGTTCCACCTCTTTTTAAAATGTTTGATGGAGCTGGAAATCCACGACGACATTTAGCTCACTTTAGAGAAAGTTGCTGCAATACAGGTGGGAGTGATGCTCTTCTTTTTTGACAATTTTTAAACAGCCTAATAGGAGTAGCTTTTGACTGGCATGCTAAATTTCCTAATGGATCTGTTAAAACTTTTATTGAATTGGAAAATCTTTTCATTCAACAATTCGCTGGAGCACAACACCACATAATAGTTGGAGATCTAGTTGTGGAAAAACAGAAACCTGGGGAAACCCTAGTGGATTACATTTTGCGTTGGACAAAGCTTAGCATGAATGTGAACCACAACTCCAGGAGCAACATACAGTTGAAATTCTGCTTAAAAATATTCATGGTCCTGTAGCATTTATGCTTGAAGGATTTACAAGAAAGACATTTGAAAATTGCTCAGTAAAGCTGCTAATCTGCTGCTAATCTTCAAGAGGAAGCTAAGCAGATGGGTACAATAGAAATGATAGAAAAGACTAAGCCAGTCAAAACATTTGAAAAGAAATCCACAACAATAGAAAAGGGTAAGCAGGTGATGCAACTGCAACCTTAACCAAAGTGACAACAACAAAATAATAGGCAACAACAATCGCAATTACCTTCAAAATTGCAGTTCCAACCACCAATATCAACACCAACGGAAAAGAAATAGATGGCTGAAAGATTAAATAAAGAATATCCATTCAAAACGGATGTTATTGCAAAGATGTTTCGTAGTCTGTTAAAGATATCGGAATTTAAATTGCCTGAAGCTAATAGTCCTGGGGAAGTTGATATGAAAGATAATCCTAACTACTGTCCTTATCACAGAATGTTGGGACACAAAATTGAAGGATGCTTTGTCCTTAATGGTTGTCTAGAGCATAATTTCAGAGAAGGGAATATAGTTATTCCGAAAGAATATTTGAAAGAACCTGACAAAGGTTTGATCAACATGATTTATGTTAACGAATATATTCTCAAAAATGACAAGAACACTACTCAAGGAGAACCTTTTGAGGAGACTCTCATAAACACTCAAAATGCTCAATCTTCCAAGAAAGAAAATAAGAAGAAAAAGAAAAAATTGAAAAGGGCTAGAGGTCTTGTTAATATATGGGCTACTATCACTCGTGTACCTCGTTCTACTTCTAATCATACGAGGATAGTTCTTTCAGATGAAGGGAGAAAATCCCTCGAGCCGTTCACTTTGTATGATTTTCTGTATAACCCTGTTATGAATAATAATAATCCCCGTTCTGCCTATATCTTGACTATTTCTGACACTATATTTGAAAATGAACAACTTGATTTCAATCCTGTAGACAATGTTCAAATCGTACAAAATTTTGATGATATTATTGACAATTAGAACAATGACTTTGAAAGTGAAATTGAAGATATAACACTTCAACTACGAAAAGTACTGATTTCTATAGAATTGGAGCCTTCTGATTCGGAAGAAAAAAGACTGGATAATATATTACAGGAAATAACTAAAATTAACTTACAAAGTGGAAAGGTTATACCTTCAAGAATGACTGCTAAAGAAAAAGAAAAGCAGATAGTGACACCAGAGAAAATAGTTCTTCCAGCACAAGAGCAATTATCTGAAGAAAATAATGATAGCTCTTGTAAAGTGGACTATAATGTAGTAGCCCATTTAAGAAAATTACATTTAAGAAAATTACCGTACCGGCGAAATTGAGCATTTATGATGCCCTTATTCTTTCTAAAGAAATAAGGGAATTATTAATAAAAGCCCTTCAAGACCATAAAATTTGTCTAACGCAACTCGCTAGTAGTCCTTTAAACGAGGCTTACTAATCAGAAAAAATAGACCAAGTTAACTTTTTCTGACAATGACCCATTACTTGGTACAACTGAACATAATCGACTGTTATATATCACGATAAACATCAACAATATGATACTTCCAAGAGTGCTTATTGATCCTAGTGCTTCAATTAACATCATGAATTTAAGAACATTTGCATATTTCGACATCGATGTAGAGAAATTGAAAACAAATAAGATGATGTTACGAGGATTCAATCAACAAGGAGAACGAGCTATAGGATCCGTAACATTACTTCTGAAAAGTGATGACTTGGTGACAACGAAGAAATTCCACATTATTGATTTTGAGACCTCTTTTAATGCCTGAATCAGCCAACCATGGCTCTATGAACATAACACGGTGCCATCTTCATTACATCAATGCATTAAGTATTTACAAAAAGCACAAGAATGTTGCATCATAGGTGACTTACAACCATTTTTTGTCCATAAAGTTGGTGTACATGAAGATGTTTCATACTACACTCCGATTGAGAAAATGATATTCTCTAGAGAGGCAGTAGTAAATAAACACAATATAGACAGAAATAAAATGAATGAAGAGAATAAAGAAAAATAAGTTGATTAAAACTCTTCTTCAATACATAAGAGTCTATTTCAAAGTCATGCCCAAGGTAGAGGCCGAGGTCAAAGGCGAGAAAAAAGGAAATCACCAAAATTCAAGATATACCTGGACTTTGAAATGAAAAAGAAAAGACAAAAGAACCACATTTCAGAATTCTTCTTGAAGAAAATGAACAATTTGAAAATGTATGAACAAATTAATCATTATGTACACGCTATGAATCTAACTCCGATTTCTCCTTCAAAAAGTGGAAGACATAGTGGTCAGTGAGGACATAGTGGTCAAAGAAGTACATAGTGAAAATGGAAAGTCTATAAAATTTTGACTTGTTTCTAGATCTTCTAGTTCTAAAATAGATGAAAAGTTAGAAGATGAAAATGAAAATATTATGACATCAATGAAAGTTCCTTTTGAGCTTTATCCGTGTGTTCAAAAATTATTTAAAAATACTTTGATGAATAAGATTTGGTCATTGAGTTAATCTCAAATTTTTGAGTAATTATGGAAATATAGCAAATAACATCATAATTCTAAAGAAGGTATAGGGTTTGGTACCTCAGAACCTCTAGATGACACATAATTTTACCTTGTTGTCACCAAAACATTTAATAATGAGCAAGCATCGGATCTCAAGATAGAAGATGCACCACCATAGTTTGAAGAAGAAATTATAACAACAATGGATGAACTAAAATAAATAAACTTGGGAATTGATGATAAGTTGAAACCAACTTTTATTAGTCCTTTCCTTAATGATAAAGAAATAAAGGAAATATTTCAATTGTTAACAGAATATAACGACTATTTTACATAGAGCTATGATGAAATGGCAGGACTTGCTCTAGAAGTTGCAGTCCATAAACTTGGAATAGATCAAACTGTAATCCCAGTTAAATAAGGACCAAGAAGGAAGCGTGTTGAAATAGAACAACAGATTATCACTGAAGTTATAAAATTAGTTGAAGCGAACTTCATCCGAGAAGAAAAATATCCGACTTGGCTAGCTAATATAGTGTCAGTAAGGAAGAAAAATGGACAAATTCAAGTCTGTATAGATTTCAGAGACTTAAATAAAGCCTGTCCAAAAGATGAATTTCCCCTACCAATTCCAGAGTTGATGGTAGATATTGCGTCCACACATGCAATATTTTCATTTATGGATCGAATGTTAGGATATAATCAAATTAAAATGTCTCTGGAAGATGAACTAAATACAGCCTTTAGAACACCAATTGGCATATATTATTACAAAGTGATGCCATTTGGACTAAAGAATGCTGACACGACATATCAAAGAGCTATGACACAAATTTTTGATGAGCTTATACATAATCAAGTTTAATGTTATGTTGATGATTTGGTTGTCAATAGTAAACAAAAAGAAGTTCATGTGTACGATTTGAGAATTGTCTTCAAATGGTTACGATGATTTAATCTTAAAATGAATCCTTTAAAGTGCGCTTTTGGTGTCACTTCCGGGAAATTTTTAGGATTTGTTGTTCGACATCGAGGGGTTGAATTTGACCCCCTCAAAATTGTAACCATTCTAAACATGCTTTCTCCTAAAAACTTGACCTAGCTTCGATCCTTTCGAGGAAAATTAGCCTATATTCAACGTTTTATCTCCAATCTTTCCGGAAGACATCAACCTCTCACTACCTTAACCAGAAAAGACACCAAATTTGTATAAGACAAAAAATGTCAATAAACCATTGAAAATATCAAACAATACTTGACAACCCCTCCTATTTTAGTAGCCCCTAATTAGGGAGACCTCTTATCCCTTATACTGCAGCATTAGACAATTCCCTCGGAGCTTTATTAGTTCAAATTAATTATCAGGGGAAAGAAAATGCGTTATATTATTTAAGTCATTGCCTGGTTTCTACTGAAGTAAGATATCGTACAATTTAGAAGCATTGTTTGGCTTTAATCTTTGTAGTGCAAAAGCTCAGACATTATATGTTATCTCATAAGGTATAAGGTAACTCTTATTTCAAGAGTCAACCCCAAGAGTCAACCCTTTACAATATTTAATGACTTGACCAAAACTTTCTGAAAGACTAGCAATATGGGCAATGATATTACTTCAATTTGATATAACATTTGTACCGTTACACGCTGTCAAAGGACAAATTTTGGAAGACTTTTTGGCAGCACACCCTGTTCCAATTAGATCTCCTATTAATGATGATTTGCCCGGTGAGCAAATATTAGAGATAAAAGATTATGACACTGAACGATGGGAATTATATTTTGATGGAGCATCATCTTCTCTAAAAGACAAAGATAAAGAAATAGTCATTCCTGAAAAAGCAAGAGTAAGATTGATATTCGTTACTCCAAACAAGATGATGATATCATTTTCCTATCATTTAACTGAACCATGTAAAAATAAAGAAGCTGAGTACGAAGCACTCATAGCCAGCTTAGAATTGACAATATCAATGGTCATCAAACATATCGACATCTATGGAGATTCTGAACTGATCATAAATCATATTGCAGGAAAATACAGAACTTTGAAACCACGAATAGAACAATACTTTAATTACACCAAGAAATTACTTCAATAAATTCCCAACATGACATTTTTCTTGACTCCGACATATGCTTTGGCTAAACTTGCAAAAGAATTCGCCTTTTCAGAACAAGAAAATATTCCAATTTCTGTAAAAGGACGGCGAGTTCTTTCCTCAATTAACATTAACAATCTTCACATGAATGACAAAGATAAGACTATAATGATCATTGATAATGAAAAAGATGATTGGCGATGGTCGATTATATTATCAAATATTTACAAACTGGTTACAAACTGGGAAATTGCCAGGAAATAATTCCTTGGCAACACAAATTAAACAAAGAGCATTGTCTTATGCCTTGGTAAGTAATGTTCTTTATTGCTGATATTTTGATCAAACCTGCTTAAGATGTCAAAGTCAATCAGAAGCCCAAGAGAATGTTAAAGAAGTGCACTTAGGCTTATGTGGAGCACAACAATCTGGGCCCAAGATGAAGATGAAAATCAAAAGAATGGTATATTTTTAGCAACCAATGATGGCTAACTGCCTTGAAACTGCAAAGAAATGTCATCAGTGTCAAATCCATGGAGTGATTTTACATCAACCGCCAAATGTGTTACATCCAACAATTGCATGTTGGCCATTTGAATGTTGGGGCACAGATATAGTGGGTCCGATAGATTCTCCATCATCTAAAGGACATCGATTTATTTTTGCTGCTACAGATTATTTCTTTAAATGGGCAGAGGCAGTGCCGGTTTGAGAAGTCAAAGCAGAACATGTTCTCCAATTCTTTAAAACACATATCGTCTATAGATTTGGGATTTCTAGAAGAGTCATCTCGGATAACAGACCGGCTTTTAAAAACACAAAAATGAACCATTTCATACAAAAACATGGAATAAACTGGAAATATTCAAAAATTTATTATCTAAAAGCTAATGGTTTAGCTGAGGCCTTCAATAAAACATTGGTTCAGATCTTAAAGAAAATTTTAGACAACACTCCAAGACAATGGCACGAAAAATTGATTGGAGTTTTATGGGCTTACAGGACTACATACCAAACACCAATGCGATCAACATCGTTCGCTTTGGTATATGGTTCTAAAGCTGTACTTCCACTTGAAGTTCAAATTCCTTCTTTAAGAGTCGCAAATGCTATCAAAATAATAGAAGAGGAAAATGTTAAGTTCTGACTTGAGGAACTTGAAAGTTTGGAAGGAAATTGACTACAAGCCCAACAAAATTTAGAATTGTGTCAAGCTAAAATGGTTCGAGCCCATGATAAATTGGTTTGTCCGAGGACATTTCAGATCAGAGATTTGGTCTTAGTACTTCAAAGACTATTATTGCTCATAGAAAAATGAGCGGGAAATTTGAACAAATATAGGAGGGCCCATATGCTATTGAAAATACATATTCAGGAGGATCCTATCAGTTAATCAACTGTAAGGTAGAAAGAAATATACCCTCGATTAATGGGAGGTATTTGAAAAAGTATTATGCGACATGAGACATGAAAAATGACAATTTATTTATGACAATTTATTTTGTAATCTGGGAAATAATAAAATTTTAAATTCACTCTCATGATATAATCTTTGACTTTTGTATCTCATGGGTTCATTTCTTCTTATTAAGCCAATGCTTAAAAAAGCATGATTCCCTTATAAAAAAAATGATAAAGATAAATAAATGATATTTTATTGAATGATAGTCTAACATGTTACATTACCCTGTCACTTGCAGGAAAATGTCTGACAACAGGCTTTTATTTACTTTTCGTAATGGTGTATGTTTGGCTCTGGACTACTAGTATGTGGACAAAGGAGCTAGGATACATTTTGACCTTGATTTACTACAACTAGAATTAATATACCAAGGATCATTGTTATCCTCATCAATCAGAATGAGGTCAAGGATGAGACACCTGTCATAGAGTTCAGAGTTAAAAAACAATATGACCTCATGGATGAACAAAAATCTGACAATCAAAAATGAAAGTTCAGTATTGGAAAACTAAAATCGGTAGTGACAACTACAGCTCAAGGACTTGTGAAAGCATCTGCAACTGACATTAAAAAACTAACATTGGGACTTACCCGTTCTCAAAGGTGGAACCGCAATAAGCAATTGAAACGACAGGAACAAAGACAACAACAAGACAGGAGGCATAAGAAGGACTACACTGATCAGTTTGAATTTCCCGCCTCTGAGAGTCTACTGAGTGAAACATATCCTATCTTGGGGATATCAGATTTGGACCTGAGGAAGGAGATCCAATTGAAAGAACCACTTTCACCCCGATTCCATATATACTAGCTCTGGACTTGGCAGTGCCAGACAAAGAAATTTGTAGAGGGAATATTTCTGAAGAAGAAATACAAATAATTCGAGCCGTTAAAAGACAATCTTTTGAAAAATTTAAACATATCAATGGACAAACCATCAATATACTAGAAGGCATTAAACTATTCACTATAGTATTTGATGAAGATGAGTAGGTAGCCATCATTGAACATGTGATGGAAGCTCAAGATTTAGGTCGGGCTGGACGTCTTAAAAAGAGAACCTACTGCAAACCAAATAAGTGGATACGTGGCAAGGGAAGGCTGACAATACAGTACGGATGTTGCTATAACTATGCTAAGGAAAAAGAAAGAAATCCTCCGGGAATTCTACGACATGAACAGGTAGACCCAATTCCTACAGTGATGCTCCAGATCATCAGGCGGCTTGTTGCCTGGGGGATAATGCCATCAAGTTGTATCCTACATAGATGTATTATCAATATCTATGACGAGGGGGACTGCATTCCGCCTCACTTTTAGAAGGAATGCATCCCACTCCTTTCGTGAAAAATGGCATTTATTTTCCCATGAGTACAGGTTATGACATCATTGGTGATTGACCGTTTCGGTCAATGCCAATATGTGTGGCATACTTATTTAGTATCCCACACATATTGGCGGCCCATTTGTTGACCTCACTTTTAGTGAAGGTCTTAAAACAACATTCACGGACAAAAATTTAACTTGAGGAATCTTAAGACTTAAGATCCTTAGACATATTCAAAATACTTGAAAATGATCATTGTGGTCATTAAGATAAAGGGGTCTACCAATATTGACTTCTTTGGACATTTCTAGGGTCATTAAAACCCTAGAAATTAAAATAACCTTTATAACATTCTTTTTGAATCTTAACTATGATAAAATGATTAGATTAGTGGTTACAGACCCTAACCTGGTCAAATTTTTAACTTAATGGTCATCTTCATAATCAAAAAGTCAACATTGACACTTAAATGATTTAATTGATCAACTTTGACTCATATAGTCAATTTTGGTCAAATTATCAACTTTGGTCAACTTAAACCCAAAAATGATCACGTGAGTGGTGATAAGCCCTAATTTGGTCAAACCTTGACTTAAGAGGTCATTTTGATGACCAACAAGTCAATTAATCTGATTGGTCTACAATGACTCATATAGTCAATTTTTGTCAACAGTGGTCAACCATAGTCAACATTTATCAAATTTGGTTAAAATACCCAATTTTGATAAAAAATTAATCAAATAATTAATTCTAAAATTATCTTGATTAATTTATTGGCTAATAATAATAATTTCCAATATTTTTCATTAAGTACACAATTAATTAAAAATAGAAATACAATTAAAAAGCCATAAAAAGGAAATTTGAACATGCTACACCATTTATGATATAATAAATGGTTTTCAAAATTCCAACCCAATTAATGAAATCATGGGTGACCTCATATGGTTATACACAACCCATAATACCCATTAAAATTAAACCAAACCATTGGATGACTCATGACATGTCACCTTAACCATGGTTAAAAGACCTGATGACACTTTAATCCTTTAATCATGAAGGGAAATAAATGAGGTGTCATTCCCTCATAAATTCTTGGAGGAATATTTGGTGAATCATCAAGCACCTTACGTCTTATCCATTGAAGGAAAGTCATGTATTAAGTCATCTCTTACATAATGATTGACCTCAACATGACCAAATTCATGATGATAAGGGGAGGGAGGATTATGTGTCACTTTTTCCTATATATGAAGTGTAACTTGTTTACTTAGGTGAAATGAGGTGGCCGACCAACTTAATAAGCAGTTCAAGTGTGCTATGGATTAACCAATGGGGATAAAACACCACATGTGATTCCCCTTTTACCATGTTTAATCAAGATGAAGACTCATCATAATGCCAGGTTAAGTGAGCTTAAAATGTGGCAACCAAACATATCAACCATGGCAGATGATTTGTATGTGTCACTACTCACCTCTACTAACACCTAACCAAGGAAAAGACTTAGCCAAACCACTCTTTACACTACGTTTAACCTCATCATGAAATTATTTACAAAATAGAGAAGATAAAGTCATATGTGGCATTCTACTCAAGCTCCATCTAGAGCAAGAAAAAATTCACTTGGGGAAGGTTGATCCATCAGAATATAACCAATTATAACCACCTCACAATCAATCCAATCAGAGAAAGCCATGGGAAAATCAAGATAGCATCATTATCCTCGCCATGGTTAAATTCATGTTGATAAGCTTGGAAAATGAAAATCCACCACCTCAATAGCCAAAATCTTATCTCTAAGCATTAAGGGCGAAGTTAAAAACTCCCCCAAATGAATTCTATCAAGCCTAAGCTCACCCAAAGCCAACCATGGCTATAAATAGGGCCAACCCAAGATCTTGAAGAGGAGGAGGAAAAATTGGAAAACCCTAAACACTGCTGAATTCCCAAAACTCCCAACACCAAATATACTCCCTACACCCTAAGCAATTGATTCTCTATAGAATAAAGGCATGAAACCCATAGAATCCCCTCAATTTGGCTAACCTAAAAGAACCCAAAATATGACATTTTTAGAGTCTGAAACCAAACACTTCAAAACCTCAAATTCACTGACCTAAATCCATCTAGGGACTGAGTGAGGAGGAGCCCAATCCAAATTGGCCTTCCCGATAGCCTTTAAACCACAAATTGGCAATCTCCTCCTAGGTCGAGCTACCTTGTGATCAAATTCATACAAGGACTCAATTTGACATCAAATTGAGTTAGGGCAAAGTCTTCTCAAGTTCAAACAAAGTTTCCAAGACAATCAAATTGAAATCAAATTGATTGTAGCTAAGGTATGGTTGAGCTAGCCCTAATGGCGTTTAGGTTTGACACTTTGTGAAACAAACTCATTCAAAACCTCATCATCACTGTATAGATGCCTTTGTCATCTTTAGATGAAGCTCTGAAAACAAAAGTTACTCAAATCCATAAAGAATTGAGTGAGCTTTTGCTCCTAGATCATCAACGGTTTACAGGTTATCATATAACGAAGCTGATGAATGGATGTCGTCTGTTTCTATGTTTTGGAAACGGATGACTCTGATTTAATATCGCCATCTCCGCTGTTCGGATGCCACCAGGGGATCAACCGTGTCTTCGACCCGTCCGACGACACACGGCACCTTTAGGTTTATCTGGATTTATTTAAATCGAGATAAACCTTAAAACTTCAAAATTCAATATCTTAACATCCAAAAGTCGTAAAAATAAAACAAAACTACCCCTGAACTCAGCATGAAAAGGACAAAATTATGATAACAAAATTATAATTTTCTCTTTTATATTTTATTTTTAAATAATTAAATACTCTTTAGAGTGTTTTAATTATTAAAAATTATTTATAAGACAGAAAAATATGAAATTTTTAATGATTTATCTCTTGGCCCTTAGGAATTCTCCCTGATTTTTCCTAGTCTAGAAAAATCCTTTAAAACACAATTTCCTAATTTTTAAGACACCTTGTAATTATTACTTTTAAATAATTATAAAAATGAAAATTAAGAAGAAAAATAAAAATGGTTAGAAAATTTATGGTCAGAGGCAATAACCGTAAAATGGCAATTCTAAAACCGTTAAAAATTTAAAATGACATTTTTACATTAGGGTTAAAATTTATTAATTTTAAATTAAAATATTAAACCATAAAAATCCTCTCCTCACCATACTTAGCTCATTTCATTATGGACTAATTCATTATTGAGTTTAACTCAAATTAGACTAAAAAAACTTTAATTAGGTCTAAATAACATTATTAGACTTAATTAACCCATTAAACCTTAATTAAATTAGGTTTAATACAAAATCAAACTTTAATTAGGTCTAAAAGACATCATTAGACTTAATTAACTCATTAAACTTTAATTAAATTTGGTTTATTACAAAATCAAACCTTAATTAGGTCGATCCCGTTAGACCTAATTAACCTTTAAGCCTTAACCAACCTTAAACCTAATTAGACTTAACAACAATTAAGTCTAATTAATCAATTAAACCTTACCTAATTAGGTTTAACTAACTTTAACGTAATTAGAATTAACCCATAATATTTCTAATTAATCAAATAAACCTTACCCAAATTAGGTTTAATTAACCTTCATGTAATTAGACTTAACCCATAATAAGTCTAATTAATCAATTAAACCTTACCCAAATTAGGTTTAATTAAACTTAACCTAATTAGAATTAACCACAAATAAGTCTAATTAATCAATGAAACCTTACCTAAATTTGGTTTAATTAACTTTAACATAATTAGACTTACCATATTAAGTCTAATTATTTAATTAAACCTTACCTAAATTAGGTTTAATTAACCTTAACCTAATTAGAATTAACAAAAAATAAGTCGAATTAATCAATTAAAACTCAACTAAATTAGGTTTAATTAACCTTAACTTAATTAGACTTAACCACAAATAAGTTTAATTAATCAATTAAACCTTACATACATTACGTTTAATTAACATTAACCTAACTAGAATTAACCCATATTGAGTCTAATTAATCAATTAAACCTTATGTAAATTAGGTTTAATTAACCTTAATCTAATTAGACTTAACCACAAATAAATCTAATAAATCAATTAAACCTTACGTAAATTAGGTTTAATTAACTTTAACCTCATTAGACTTAACTCATATTAAGTAATAATTAATTAATAAAACATTACCTAAATAAGGTTTAATTAACCTTAACCTAGTTAGACTTAACCACAAATAAATCTAATTAATCAATTAAATCATACCAAAAAGTGGTTTAATTAACCTTAACCTAATTAGACTTAATAACAAATAAGTCTAATTAATCAATTAAACCTTACCTAAATTAGGTTTAATTAACCTTGACTTAATTAGACTTAAACCATATTGAGTCTAATTAATCAATTAAACCTTACATAAATTTGGTTTAATTAACCTTAAACTAATTAGACTTAACCCATATTAAGTCTAATTAATCAAATAAATCTTACCAAAATTAGGCCTAACCCTAATTAGGTTTAATCAATCCAAAGAAAACCTAATTTGAGTTCAACCTAACTTGAACGCAAGTTAACCCAAACATTAGGTTCAACCCACATTGAACCTAACTTAACCAAAACTTAACTTGAATTTAACCTAACTTAAACTCAAGGTAACCCAAACATTAGGTTCAACCCATATTGAACCTAACTTAACTAAAACTTAACTTGAGTTTAACCTAACTTAAACTCAAGTTAACCCAAACATTATATTCAACCTAAATCAACTTTAAACTTAAGTTAAACCCATATTGGACTTAAGTCAAACCTATAACTTAGGTTCAACCCAACCTGAATCTAAGAACCAAACTCTAGGTTCAACATATACTGAACCTAATTCAAACCTTAAAGTTAGGTTCAATTCAAATTGAACTTACATAAACATAAACTTTAGGTTCAATCAAAATTGAACCTAACTAAACTCAACCATTAAAGTCCTAAATACATTTGATTTAAAATCAATTCCACCCTTTGGTTCTATCTACATCGAACCTAAATACCTTAAGTCATAACTGTGTTGGACTTAAAACCAATTCAACCCTTAGGTTCTACCTATATCAAACCTAAATACCTTAAGTCCTAACAACATTGGATATAAAACCAATTTAACACTTAGGTTCTACCAACATCGAACTTAAATACCTTAAGTCCACCTTAAGTCCTAGAACTTAAATACCTTAAGTCCTAACTACATTGGACTTAAAATCATATTAAACCTAAATCCTTTAATTGACATGTGACCTAAAAAAAACAAACAATACAACTTACAACAATAAAATTCATCTTAAAAGACATTAAAACTTAAACTTGAACTTTAATGAACAAAGATCACCAAAAATAACTTAAACATCTATGTTCAGATTTAGGAAGATTTCTTGGACGAGGCAATCTATGGTTGCTGACAAGAATCTTCCAGTTCTAGTTTAAATTCCTTTCAGACTAAATAAATTTGAATACTTTACGGCCCCGAGAGGACGGAGCCATAGAAATTTGGACAGGGTCTTCAACCGATGACCAACTAAAATTGATAAATCTTACAACATGATTTTATGTTAGTCATGTTCTCTTTTGCAGGTTTATTGAAGAAATGAAAAAAAAATTGCTCTAGATTTCCTTTGCTTTTTATAGGGTGTGGCAACTCTGTTTTGCAGGATGACATTCGAAAGCAGAATTTCAAGATAAGACAACCAAACAAAAACAAAAAAAAAAATAAATAAAATGACATAAGCAAAATGACATGACATAAAATAAAACCTAAAACTTTTAGGATGATGACAAAACCTAAAACTCTTAGGACAATGAAAAAACCTAAAACTTTTAGGATAGTGACAAAACTTAAAACTTTTAGGACAATGACAAAAGAGTTTCAGGATAGTGACAAAACCTAGAATTTTTAGGATAATCATAAAATTAAATTCTGACACACATTGACATTTTCTTGAGATTGAACAATTAATGTTCATCTATTCAAAATAAATGTTTGACGTTAATCAGGAGTATTCTTCGAAAATTATCTAAGATAAGTTAGCTATAGGAGCTTGCCCTTATAGGAGACTTAAATTACCCAAACATAACCTCTGGTTACAAAATTTTCTTGGAAAACTTTAGTAATGAAATATTCTAAAGATTTTCATTGTAGGTTTATCACCTAATGTTTTCTTTCTCTATCTTCTATAATTCTTAGTCCTTCCCTCTTCTTTTTCTAAATTTCTTGAAATTCTAAGGATTCTTGACACAATATGAATAGAATAATTCATTCCAAAATTAGGGCAAAGAAATAGATAAGATAGAGATTTGATGACTCCTCAAAATGACAATATCACAAATGACACGCGCCCAAATTGGCTAGGTGATCCGACCCGTCGGGGGGTACCCCGATCGCCACCAGATACTCTATTTAATTTTGAACGTGAATGCCTAAATGTATTTAATACTTTGAATAAGAAGTTAACGATGACTCCTGTTATTGTTTCAACTGATTGAGGGAAAGAAATTAAGTTAATTTGTGATGTAAGTGATTTGAGCCAGTATTAAGAAAATGACATGATAAGTTGTTTACAGTTATATACTATGCCAGTAAAACCTTTAATGAAGCTCAAATTAATTATACTACTACAGAGAAGGAGCTTTTGGCTATAATATATGCATTTGTTAAATTTAGGCCCTATTTAATTAGAACTAAATTTATTGTTTATAATGAAAATTCTGCTATTTGATATCAGATGCTGAAAAAGGATGACAAACCAATATCAATCAGATGGATCATCTTAATGAAAGAATTTGATATCAAAGTGGTGGATATAAAATGTACTGGGAATTAAATAACAAACCATTTAGCAAGACTCGGTCAGGGGAATTCATGCGTTTATGAAAATGAGATCAATGAGAGTTTCTTTTTTATGAACATATATTTGCTATTACTGAATGGCACATTCCACGATATTCTGACATAATAAATTTCATAGTTTGTGATGCACAAAGTGTAGCAAAATTTTTAAAGAAAATCTTTAGTAGATTTGGTATGTTGAGAGTAATCATTAGTGATAAGAGGAGACACTTTAGGAATATGAATGTTCAAGCATTAGTTACTAAAAGGATTTACAAACATATCATCCCTAATTGGGTGGTTTACCAAAAGTATCTAATAAATGGATTAAAATCATTTTAAAAAATATTGCCTATCTAAATAGAAAGGTTTGGTCTTTCATATTAGATGATGCATTACGGGCTCATAGGATTGCTTATAAATCACCTATAGGAATGTCTTTATATAAGCTCATATTTTGCAAATCTTGTCACTTACCGGTGAAACTAGAATATAAAGCTTATTTGTCTATCAACAAGTTCAACTGCAATAAGAAAGAAGCTAGAAGCTGAAGAGAAAATGTTACTTCAATTAAATGAATGCTATGAGATTAGACAAGAATCTTATGAAAATGCAAGAATTTATAAATGGAAAATAACAAAGTGGCACGATCAATAGATTCTTAGAAAAAAATTTAAGATTTTATAAAAAATTTAAGGTAAATGGGCAGAGATTTAAACCCTACCTAGGAGGAGAAAGAGCTATTATGAATGAGATTTTAATGTTGGGTCATTCCGAATAATTATATAGATTCATCGAGCTGAGGACATTAAACTAAGTGTTACTTGTGAGTAAGCCAAGTTTATAAGTTTGAGTTTGTGTTTGTTTTTATTCTGTGGATTGTTTGTATTGGAGTGTTATGTTTATGCTTGTTTGGTTATTGCTTTGTTCTGAATAGGATTATGTGATTTGATGGCGGTGAATCCTTAGTATTCTCATTGTGACTAGACTTTATTATGTCTTTTTTTGGTAGTAGGATCAACCTAGTCCTCTACTCCCTAGTTTTGAATTGCACATAAGAATTTACAAGAGTCATGTTGAGTTTAGGCATAAAACAGGTCCATCTCAGTTCCTCACTTCATATTTCTAACCCTATTATTTTATCATGATGGTTTGGTAGACCAACTATTATAAGGGCATTTGTATAATCCTTTCATTGAATTGAAAGAGGTGCATACTTTAACTAATAAAAAAGTTGTTATCTAGACAAAAATATGCAAAAGCTTCTGACATCAATAGAAGGAGATTATGTTGGAGATATAGAAGTAGAGAAGGGATATGTGATGAGAAGGGAATGAGTGATCCTCATTTATTTTTAGCATATGATAGTGTATGTGTGATTAAGGTCATGGGAAGGATAAGAATTTGCAAATTGTAAGACTAGGACCAAATTTGGGCCAAGCACATAGGTGTGAGTGCCTCTGACACTAAAGAACTAGAAGTGTTTTTGTACCCTAGGATGCCAATAAAATTGGGCCCCAAGGCCCCACTAGGCAGTGCAGTGCCTAGGCACTACTATAGTGGTGCCTAGGTACCACTACCACCTGTTTAAATTTATGCCCTAAACTAAGTTGGTTCAGGTCATTTTCATGAAATCGCCTCTCTAACTCTTTTTCAGTGACTGACAGACGACACTTGACGTTCTCCTTTACCTTCCATGTTTGCTCAATTCTTGAAGCTTTAGTGAAGGGAAATCATTTCTGTGAGGTAAAATCAACTCCATAAGCTTGTTCTTCTAATTTTCATTTAAGATTTTTGGTAAAGATGGTGTAATTGGGAAATTTTTAGGGAGATTTATGATTTAGCTCATAACTTGCATATTGTTCTCATCAACATCATTTTTTTTTCTCATTCCATTGGATTTTCATTGTTATTACTTTCCAATGGCTCTCAAAACAAAAGGAGGCAAGTCTAAATTTTTGTATGATAATAATAAGTTTGTAAGCTCCAAAGCTCAAGAGTGTTACAATGAATTTTTAGTATCAAAGAAGTTGATAGCTGAGAAGGGATTCACTAGACCTGGGTAAACGATGGAAAGTATGGTTGCTAGACGTGAGTTAGAAAATTTTTGCTACACTACTTCTGTAATAGTGATTTCTGTGGTTAGGAAATTCTATACCAACCTCTTTGATGCCTCTGAAGATTCGACATTTGTGAGGGAGAAGTAGGTGGATATCTCCCCTTTGTAAATTATTGTGTTATTTTCATTGGGATACTTCCCTCGGAGTATATACTCTAGCTTCGTCCCTACCGATTTTAAGTTAGATGAGACATTAGATTCTTGACCACTCAGGGAGGAGCTTGGTAGGTGAGGAACTATAAGTTGAGTTTTTCCTTATCTAAGCTAAATGTACCTTCCAAAGTTTGACACTAATTCATTTTTAGTAAGCATCTACCCTCTACCAATATTGATTCATATAGTCAATTTTGGTCAAACTGTCAACTTTCGTCAACTTAAACCTTAAAATGATCACATGAGTGGTGATTAGTCCTAATTTGGTGAAATGTTGACTTAAGAGGTCATTTTGATGACCAAAAAGTCAATTAATCTGATTGGTCTACTTTGACTCATATAGTCAATATTGGTTAACAATGGTCAACTCCAATCAACATTTATCAAATTTGGTTAAAATACCCAATTTTGATAAAAAATTAATCAAATAATTAATTCTAAAATTATCTTGATTAATTTAGTGGCTAATAATAATAATTTCCAATATTTTTGATTAATTACACAATTAATTAAAAATAGAAATACAATTAAAAAGCCATAAAAAGGAAATTTGGACATGTGACACCATTTATAACATAGTAAATGGTTTTCAAATTTCCAAACCAATTAATGACATCATGGGTGACCTCATATGGGTTACACACAACCCATAAGACACATTAAAAATAAATCAAACCATTGGGTGACTCATGACATGTCACCTTAACCATGGTTAAAAGACATGATGACACTTTAATCATGAAGGGAAATGAGGTGTCATTCCCTCATAAATTCTTAGAGGAATTTTTGGTCAATCATCAAGCACCTTAAGTCCCATTTAATGAAGGAAAATCAGGTCTTAATTCATCTATTACATCATGATTGACCTCGACATGACCAAATTCATGATGATAAGGGGAGGGAGGATTATGTGTCATTTTTTCCTACATATGAAGTGTGACTCATTTACTTAGATGAAATGAGGTGGCTGGCAAACTTAATAAGCATTTCAAATGTGCTATGGATTAACTAATGGGGATAAAACACCACTTTAGATTCCCCTTTTACCATGTTTAACCAAGATGAAGACTCATCATAATGCCATGATAAGTGAGCTTGAAAAGTGGCAACCAAACATATTATCCATGGGATATGATTTGGATGAGTCACTACTCACCTCAACTATCACCCAATCAAGGAAAATACTTAGCCAAACCACTCTTTACACTAGGTTTAATCTCATAATGACATTACATAAAAAATAGGGAAGAAAAAGTCTTATGTGGCATTCTCCCCAAGCTCCATCTAGAACATGAAAAAATTCACTTGGCTAAGGTTGATCCATTAGAATATAGCCAATTATAACCACCTCACAATCAATCCAATCAAAGAAAGCCATGGGAAAATCAAGATAGCATCATTATCCTCAACATGGTTAAATTCATGGTAATAAGCTTGGAAAATTCAAATCCACCACCTCAACAGCTCAAATCTTATCTCTAAGCAATAATGGGGAAGTTGAAAACTGCCCCAAATGAATTCTACCAAGCCCAAGCTCACCCAAAGCCAACCATGGATATAAATAGGGCCAACCCGAGAGCTTGAAGAGGAGGATGAAAAATTGGAAAACCCTAAACACTATCGAATTGCCAAAACTCCCAACACCAAATATACTCCGTACACCCTGAGCAATTGATTCCCCATGGAATCAAGGGATGAAACCCATTGAATCCCCTCAATTTGGCTAACCCAAAAGGACCCAAAACAAGGCATTTTGGGAGTGTGAAACCAAACAGTACAAAACCTTAAATTTACTAACCTAAATCTATCTAGGGACTGAGTGGGGAGGAGCCCAATCCAAATTGACCTTCCCGATAACCTTTAAACCAATGATTGGCCATCTCCTCCTTGGCCGAGCCACCTTGTGACCAAATTCATACAATGACTTAATTTGACCTATAATTGAGTTAGGGCAAAGTCTTCTCAAGTCCAAAAAAATTTTTCCAAGCTAACCAAATCGAACTCAAATTGACTTGGCTAAGGTATGGTTGAGCTAGCCTTAATGGCTTTCGGGTTTGATACTTTGTGAAACAAACTCATTCAAAACCTCATCATCACCATATAGATGCCTTTGTCATCTTTAGATGAAGCTCTAGAAACAAAAGTTGCTCTAATCCATCAAGAATCGAGCGAGCTTTTGCTCATAGATCATCTACGGTTTATTATATAATGAAGGTAATGAATGGATGTCGTTCGTTTCCGTGTTTTGGAAACAGACGGCTCTGATTTAATATCGCCATCTCCACTGTTCGGATGTCCGCAGAGGATCAACCGCATCTTCAACCCGTCCGAGCACACGGAGCTCCTTTGGGTTTATCTGGATTTATTTAAATCAAAATAAACCTTAAAACTTCAAAATTCAATATCTTGACATTCAAAAATCATAAAAATAAAACAAAACTTCCTCTGAACTCAACATGAAAAGGATAAAGTTATGATAATAAAATTATAATTTTCAAATAAAACTTATTTGCCAAGTATATAATTTTTAAATAATTAAATACACTCTAGAGTGTTTTAATTATTAAAAATTATTTATAAGATAGAAAAGTATAAATTTTTTAGGGATTTATCTCTAGGCCCTTAGGAATCCTCCCTGATTTTTCCTAGGCTAGAAAAATCCTTTAAAACCTAAGTTCCTAATTTTTAAGACACCTTGTAATTATTTCTTCTAAATAATTATAAAATGAAAATTAAGGAAAAAAAAGGTTAGAAAATTTAAGGTGACAGATAATAACCTTAAATGACAATTCTCAAACCGTTAAACAATTTAACATGACATTTCTACATTAAGGTTAAAATTTATTAATTTTAAATTAATATTTTAAACCATAAAAATCCTCTCCTCACCATAAATAGCTCATTTCACTATAGACTAAGTCAATATTGAGTTTAACTCAAATTAGACTCAAATCAAACTTTGATTAGGTCTGAATAACATTATTAGACTTAATTAACACATTAAACTTTAACTTAATTAGGTTTAATACAAAATCAAACTTTAATTAGGTCTAAAAGACATCATTAGAATAAACTAACCCATTAAACCATAATCAAATTTTGTTCATTACAAAATCGAACCTTAATTAGGTCTAACCCATAAGACCTAATTAACTATTAAGCCTTAACCACATTAGGCTTGACCAACCTTAAACCTAATAAGACTTAACCACAACTAAGTCTAATTAATCAATTAAACCTTACCTAAATTAGGTTTAACTAACTTTAACCTAATTAGAATTAACCCATAATATTTCTAATTAATTAAATAAACCTTACCAAAATTAGGTTTAATTAACCTTAATCTAATTAGACTTAACCCATAATAAGTCTAATTAATCAATTAAACCTTACCAAATTAGGTTTAATTACCTTTAACCTAATTAGACTTACCCATATTAATTCTAATTAATTAATTAAACCTTACCTAAATTAGGTTTAAGTAACCTTAACCTAATTAGACTTAACCATAAATAAGTCAAATTAATCAATTAAAACTCAACTAATTTAGGTTTAATTAACCTTAACCTAATTAGACATAACCACAAATAAGTTTAATTAATCAATTAAACCTTACCTAAATTAGGTTTAATTAACCTTAACCTAATTAGACTTAACCCATATTGAGTCTAATTAATCAATTAAATCTTACCTAAATTAAGTTTAATTAACCTTAATTTAATTAGACTTAAACGTAATTAAGTCTAATTAATCAACTAAATCTGACCTAAATTAGGTTTAATTAACTTTAACCTAATTAAACTTAACCCATATTAAGTCTAATAAATTAATTAAACCATACCTAAATAAGTTTTAATTAACCTTAACCTAATTAGACTTAACCACAAATAAGTCCAATAAATCAATTAAACCTTACCAAAATTAGGTTTAATTAACTTTATCCTAATTAGACTTAACCCATATTAAGTCTAATTAATTAATTATACCTTACCTAAATTAGGTTTAATTAACCTTAACCTAATTAGACTTAACCACAAATAAGTCTAATTAATCAAATAAACCTTACCTAAATTAGGTTTAATTAACCTTAACCTAATTGGACTTAACCCATATTTAGTCTAATAAATCAATTAAACCTTTCCTAAATTAGGTTTAATTAACCTTAACCTAATTAGACTTAACCCTTAATCAATTAAACCTTACCAAAAAACCTTACCAAAATTAGGCTTAACCCTAATTAGGTTTAATCAATCCAATGAAAACCTAATTTAAGTTTTACCTAACTTGAACGGAAGTTAACCCAAACATTAGCTTCAGCCCACATTGAACCTAAATTAACCAAAACTTAACTGGAATTTAACATTACTTTAACTCAAGTTAACCCAAACATTAGGTTCAACCCACATTGAACCTAACTTAACCAAAACTTAACTTGTGTTTAACCTAACTTAAACTCAAGTTAACCCAAACATTAGGATCAACCTAAATTAACTTCAAACTTAAGTTCAACCCATATTGGACTTAAGTCAAACCTATAACTTAGGTACAACCCAACCTGAATCTAAGTCAACTAAACTCTAGGTTCAACATATACTGAACCTAAATCAAACCTTAAATTTAGGTTCAATTTAAATTTAACCTAGATCAACCTAAACTTTAGGTTCAATCAAAATTGAACCTAACTCAACTCAACCATTAAAGTCCTAACTACATTACATTTAAACCAATTCAACCCTTAGGTTCTATCTACATCCCACCTAAATACCTTAAGTCCTAACTACATTGGACTAGAAACCAATTCAACCCTTAGGTTCTACCTACATCGAACTTTAGGTTTTACCTACATCAAACATAAATACCTTAAGTCCTAAATACATTGGACTTAAAATCATATTAAATCTAAATCCTTTAATTGACATGTGACGTAAAAAAAATAAACAATACAACTTATCAATGTAAAATTTATCTTAAAAGATATTAAAACTTAAACTTGAACTTTAATGAACAAAGATCACCAAAAATAACTTAAACATCTGTGTTCAGATTTACGAAGAATTCTTGGACAACACAATCTATGGTTGCTGACAAGAATCTTCCGGTCCTAGTTTAAATTCCTTTTGGACTAAATAAATCTGAGTACATTACGACCGAGGGACGATAGAGCCATAGACATTTTGACTAGGTCATTTAAGAATTATTCAACCAATGACCAAGTAAAATTGATAAATTTGACAATAAAATTTTATGTTAATCATGTTCTCTTTTGCAGGTTTATTGAAGACATGAAAACAAAATTTTGCTTTAGATTTTCTTTGCATGTTATAGGGTGTGCTAACTCTGTTTTGCAGGATGACATTTGAAAGTGGAGTTTCAAGATAACAAAACCAGACAAAAACAAACAAAATAAAATAAAATGGGATAAACAAAATCACATGACATAAAACAAAACCTAAAACTTTTAGGATAATGACAAAACCTAAAACTTTTAGGACAATAAAAAAACCTAAACCTTTTAAGATAGTGACAAAACCTAGAATTTTTAGGATAATCATAAAATTAAATTTCAACACACATTGACATTTTCTTGAGATTGAACAATTAATCTTCATCTCTTTAAAATCACTGTTTGACGTTAATCAGGATTATTCTTAGATAATCATCTAAGATGTAATTAACTATAGGAGCTTGCCCTTATAGGAGACTTAAAAGACCCAAAAAGAACCTCTGGTTACAAAATTTTCTTGGAAAACTTTAGTAATGATATATTCTAAAGATTTTCATTATAGGTTTGTCACCTAATGTTTTCTTTCTCTTACTTCTATTATTCTTAGTCCTTCCCTCTTCATTTTCTGAATTTCTTGAAACTCTAAGGATTCTTGACACAATCTGAATAGAATAATTCATTCATAAATTGGGGCAAAGAAATAGATAAGACAGATATTTGGTGGCTTCTTAAAAATACAATATCACAAACGACACGCGCCCCTCTTGGCCAGGTGATCCGACCTGCCGGAGGGTGCTCCGATGGCCACCAATTGCTCTATTTAATTTTGAACTTGAATGCGTAAATGTCTTTAATACTTTGAATAAGAAGTTAGCCATGACTCTGATTACTGTTTCAACTGATTGAGGGAAAGCAATTAAGTTAATTTGTGATGCGAGTGATTTGAGCCAGTATTAGGAAAATGACGTGATAAGATATTTAGAGCTATATATTATGCCAGTATAATTATTAATGATGCTTAAATTAATTATAATACTATTGAGAAGGAGCTTTTCGCTATAGTATATGCATTTGATAAATTTAGGGCCTACTTAATTCGAACTAAATATATTGTTTCTAATGACAATTCTGCTATTTGATATCGGATGCTGAAAAAGGATTACAAACCAATATCAATCAGATGGATCATCTTAATGAAAGAATTTGATATCAAAGTGGTGGATATAAAATGTACTGGGAATTAATAACAAACCATTTAGCAAGACTGGATTAGGGGAATTCATGCGATTATGGAGATGAGATCAATGAGAGTTTTTTTTTATGAGCAACTATTTGCTATTACTGAATGTCACATTTCACGATATTCTGAAATAGTAAATTTCATTGTGATATTATGCCATATGGTCTGACATATCATCAATGGTAGAAATTTATCCATGGCGCCGTATATTATTATTGGGACGACCAATACCGTTATAGAAAATGTAAGGATTACGAGATTAAGAGATGTGTCCAATGGAAGAAACCATTGAAGTTTTTAAGAAATGTCATGATTCTGAATTTGGGGGACATTTTTGGGTTAATAAAATAGCTTCTAAGATCTTATAATCTTATTTTATTGGCCAACTTTTTTAAATGTGATTGAATATATTAAAACTTGTTATAAATGCCAGAGAGTAGGCAGTATTTCTAAGCGTGATAAAATGACCCCAATTTTTACATTAGAGATTCAAATGTTTTTATGTTTGGGCTATAGAATTTATTGGAATTTTTGTACCTTCATTAGGGAATTTATATATTCTGATGTCTATGGACTATTTCTTAAAATAGATTGAGGAAGAGAATCTTCCAAATTGTGAGGCTCAAAGTGTAGCAAAATTTTTAAAGAAAATCTTTAGTAGATTTGGTATGTTGAAAGTAATCATTAGTGATAGGAGGAGCCACTTTAGGAATATAAATATTCAGGCATTAGTTACTAAAAGGATTTACCAACACAGGAATGATAAATTTATCAACCTTTACCAGTCCACCTTCTACAACTTCTTTTGGATAGGTGATTGAATGCTCAGCTAACAGAAGGGTTACAGTAGTAGAGGAAATCTCTCCAAATCCTATCCTTCTGAAAATAGATAGAGGCATAAGATTAACACTATCTTCCAAATCACATAACGCTTTTCCAAAAAAAAAAAATTGCCTATAGCACAAGGAATGGTAAAACTATGAGGATCATTAAGTTTTTCAGGAAACTTTTTCTGATGTATAGTGCTACACTCTTCACAAATTACAACTGTCTCATTATCTGCAAACTTTATTTTTCTTTTAAGTATATCTGTTGACCTCACTTTTGGTTTAGATTTAGATTTTCCTCTTTTGTAGCCTAAGATCTAGCCATAGGACTTTCTTGATGACTATGTGTTGACCTCACTTTTGGTTGAGGTCTACTCTTCCTCTTTAGTAACCTAAGGTCTGTCCATAGGACTTTCCTATTGACTATTCTTAGAAAACTAGAAAAGGAACCCTTACCATTAGAAATTCTAAACCCCTCTTCACTCAACTTGAAGCTCTACATATTGATCCTAACCTCTAGCACTTAGTAGGTGGGATCAGGTGGGATCACTATGAGGGAGTATGAGGGAGCTCAAGAAGAGTTACCATAGGACTGTTGGACCTTAGGGTTGGCCCTGGGTGATGGTCTAGAGCTAAGGTACTCACCAGCTATCACCTCAGTCACAACCACTCACAAGCATAAACCAAAATTTCTTGACTTTGATCCCTATAAACTTTTGGGGATACTCATGTAGATGGTCCCCTAAAACCACTGTACCTAGGCTAGGATTTAGCTAAGACCAGTACATAGAGGACCCAAATGGGGTTTCCATTGGTCAATAGCTTATTTGTGGTGGTCAAACCCCAATTATACCAAAAATACCCTACTTAGCCTTTTGCCCTAAACTCCACAAAATTACTTAGATACCCTTGGGACCCTAAATTTGGCCAACATTCACAAATTTACCCAAAATATCCAAATTTGTTCAAAAATCATTTCAAACTTTTTGAAAATATCCAAGTTACCCAAAATCACCAAAAATTACCAATTTACCAAAATGCCCCTCCTTAGCCAAAAATTCCAAAAATTTCAAAAAAATCCCAAAAATTCTCCAAATATTTCAAGTATTTCCAATTTCACTTTTCTCAACTACCACATGACCCAATTTGGCCATTTTGACCATTTTGACTAAAACTCTTAAAATTGCCTTTAGAGGCCCAATTTTCCCAAATTTACCTCAAATGTCCATCAATTTGGTCCCAATTTCCGCTAATTTCATTCCTAAACTCAAATTCACCTTTAATATGACCAATTTAAACCAAATAAAAGAAAAATTGGCCCATGATTTGTGCCTAATTTTGATCTAAATCAAAGCCCCAATTTTGGCCACATGACCTAATCTCACCCAATTAAACCCATAGCCCACCCAATTTGCCATAATTCATGTTGCAAACTCTTCATAAAATTCCTAAACATCAAACTTGATCATCAATTAGCCTTGGTGAAGCCTCAATTCCATTTAATTTCAACCTACATCCAAAAAATCCCCAAATTTGCCCCAAATTGGCAATGTCTAAAAAATCCACCAAATTGATTGCCTTAGCCCCAAAATTTCCATTCCATTCCTTCATAAAAAATTTATAACATTTTACTTGATCATTTTGACCATTAAATTTAGCTAAATTCCAAGCCTAGCCCAATCTAGACCCAAGTCTAGCCCAACATGCCCAAATTGACCAAATTTAAAAAAATCCTCCAAATTGACCCTCCAATTGAACTCAAAATCATTTCAATCCATCTTCAAAAATCTTCATTACAATCATATACACAATTTTGATCATTAAATTGGGCTCAAGGTTGTGGCTAGCCTAGCCCAAACCCAGGTTTTGGTTATTTGAACCCACATTGGACCCATGCACTAAAGGTAGCCTAACCACCCCAAAGCCACCAAATTGATAACTCCACAGCCATTAGTTGGACCCTAGTGACCAATCTAAACTCCATAAAACCACCTAAGCTAAGCCATGGATCAAAGGTTCCTTAAATTAAGGGATTTGGTTTCCAAAATTGCTTAAGATTAAGATTTTTTTATCAAAATAAAGCCCAAACCCATTTAATTGCTGTGACATATTCCTCTGAGGTATTTGAGCCTTCTGGCCACCTCCCCTGGCTTGGCCGGCTGGCTTAGTGGCCAGAAAAAACTAAAACCGTGAGCCACCCCCATGGAATCAAACCCATTTCAAACCTAGAGGCCGCCTCATCCACTTTAAATGTTAGAGCCTCTTTGCCCTCCACCTAAGCATGACTTTTCACCCCCTCATTGGGCACCGCAGCAAGCCTTAAGCCATTTTTATAAAAAGCTCACCTCCAAGGCCATGGAGGTAGTGCAGAAAAATTTCTCAGAGAGACACCTCCAAATTGCTCTCAGAGAATCTTTGAGACCTCCTTAGCTTAAGCTAACCACTTCCCCCACTGATTCCCATTATGGAAACTCAATTATGAGCTCAAAATTCGGCCAAAAACCAGGATAGAGCTCACCACACCTTCACAGTCCATCAAACTCAAATTAAAGTCACCCACACCTTCACCATAGTGAAAGAAGGAGAAGCCCCATCAAATCCCCCTTCCACAGAGACCCTAACATAGCTCTAGACCAACACCTAAAATCGAGCTTGGTTGAATTCATACCTAGACCTTTCACCACAGTAAGAGGCTTAATCCCTAGCCTCCTTGGACCTCCACAAATGTGTCAAGCACCTCTGATTGAAGCTTCCCTTCTCAGAGCCAAGGTATTGAGCTCCTCCTCTTCTCGAGCCTATTTCACTCTCCATTTTTTTAGAGTTGATTTCATGGCATCTTAACCATATATATATATGTTTTACTAATCAAGACGAACATTTTAAAAAAAAATTATTCAATTTATTTAAGAATCGAGAGAGATATCAAGCTTTGAAAAAGGACGGTTCTCTGGTTAGACCATCGGAGAAGATGACGGAGCGCTGTTGGATCACATGTGTATCAGATGGAGGGCTCTGATTGTACCGAATGGGAGCATGGTTTGAAAAGGCGGGATGCGTGGCTGCCGGCGTGGATGGCGGCGTCGAACAAGAGCTCATTACATGGAGCTTCGGAGAGGCCTAGGATGAGGTGGCGCCGCGCTGTTTAAATATAAAAATAGGGATTTTACTATCTATTTAAATAGCCCTAACTTAAAAAATCCATATCTTGGTGTAGTCAAAAAAATAAAATAAAAATACCCACTTTCTCAATGAATAGAGGAGAACAATGTGGAAATAATTTGAGGTCCATTTGATGCATGTTTTATTTTTAATTAATTAACATTATTTTGAGTCTTTTGATTCTCCATACATATAGACATTTCACCATGGCTTAAAATTTTTGCATGTTGTTGCCTCTGTCTTAGGGAACATTCCTTGACTTTTCCAAAGTCAGAGGAGATCACAAGCAAAGGCGGAGGAGATCACAAGACAGAGAGCCATATTTTTTAAGATTATGTCTATTATTTGTAGAAATTAATCATAATAATTAACTCATGTTGTTGCCTCTGTCTTAGGGAACATTCCTTGACTTTTCCAAAGTCAGAGGAGATCACAAGACAAAGAGCCATATTTTTTAAGATTATGTCTATTATTTGTAGAAATTAATCATAATAATTAACTTTTTTCTTAGAAAATTCCAAGAAAATTTTGGAAGGTTTAAAGTGACCAGTGAACCCTTTGTAAAATATTTCATGGGTTAAGTCATTGAGAACACACCTAATTTCCACCAACCCTAAAACACAAAGAAAATTAATTTTGGGTGATACAAACATTTAAATGACTTGATTTTTAATCTCCACTAAAACTCAAAGTTCATAGAATTCACCATATAAATTTCAAAATATTTGGAGCTCATTTAACAACTCAAATTGATTTTTCAAGTTAAATGACATTTTTGGCACTAAAATGATTTTTAATAATTAAAATATAACTAAAAAAATTATTAAAATTATTTTTTGGAGTTCTCTGTGATCAGAGGAATTTTCTAAAATTAAATTTGAAATTAAAATAAAAATTCAATTTTCAAGCCTATTTTTAATATTTAAATAATTAAAAAATGATAAAAATCACAAAAAAATAATAAAATTCATCAAAATGTTCTAAACTATTTTCTAAGCACTTAGGAAAAATTGGAATATTTATCCTTTTTTCCTAAGTAAAGATATTGAATTTTGAAACTTAAAAAATATTTTTTATAAAGGCTAAAAATGAATTTTCACTAAAATAATTCCAATAAATAAAAAAAAAAATCAAAAAAACATAAAATTTGCTTCTCTCAGTTCTCTGACCTCAAGCAAATTTTTAAAAAATATTAAACTTAATTTTTCACATTTAAAATATTTTATAATTAATAAACCCTCCAAATGATTCTCTAGTTTAAGTTTACCTCCAGTAAAAATTTCAAAAGATTAGGCTTTGCCTCAGTCAAGTTATGAAATTTTCTTTGAAAAATCCAATTTTGAATGAAAATGAATATGTAAATTAAATTAGATTTTGAAAAAAATCACATTTTCTCCTCTGATGTCTTAAATGACCCATGAGTGAGGTGGGATAAAAATTTCAAAGTATAAAAATTTCAAAGTCAAAAATTTCAAAGTCAATTGGATTAAATTTGATAAATTATGAAGTATTAGAGCCTTAGGGGCAAAAATGGAACTTTGGAAATTTAGCCTTAAATAATATTTAGGCTTAATTCAAGGAGGGAAAAAGGTAACCTCTAATTTTAACTAACTTATTTGGATGATTGAAACATAAGGAGATTAATTGGTAGAAATAAACCTCAACTCTTTCCATAATCAAGGGATAAATTTGTAATTTCCTTAAATTATTAAACTTTGGAAGTCTAGTCAACTAAATGATCCTAGACTTAGGGGTATGATTTTGGGTGTTGATAACTTACAAATTTAACACCCTATTTGATGTTCAAATGACTTTAAGAAATGAATCATTATCACTTAAAATTCAATCTCTTTCAAAAAAAATAATAACTAAGGCATCTACTAAAATCTTAAGGGCTTAGTAGTGACCTAGGTTAAATCAAATTAAATTTGGATTAGAAAAGAGAACATAGTTAAAATATGAACATCTTTCAAACACTACAAGACAAAATTAAAAAGTTGGCTGAGTGCCTTAATAACATTAACTTGCCCCTTTAAGGGTCCTCACCCACATACTCCTCAAATTAAATCGCAAGTGATAATTACATTACTCAATGGGATAATTGAAACATCAATGTTCACCAGGATGAGTTATTGAGCAACATAATAAATTTAAACTGAGCTCGAGACTTTTAACCAGGCGGTGAGAGGGAAGCATGGACCTACTTCTTCCTCTAGACCTATTGGATACCTTGGAGGTCTACTAAACTTAATATGTTTTGCTTAACAAAAATCATCCTTAATCAAATTAATAGGGACCCATCAAGATATCACCTAGGTTTAGGTAGGTCACTAAAACCTTACTTTCCTGCTTCATATAAAATTCCCTCACATGCGTTTTAAGTTTCAGGTGGTGGAACGAGAAGACTCGTCAGGTACGCTTTTATATTTTATGACATTGCCTTTTCTAAAGCTTTCCACATCTTGCTTACTTACCTACATGTATGAACAAAATACAAACTTGTGTGCCTTGCATGTTAAACAATGATGTCACCCTGCATGAAAGCCACCCTTACTAAAACTATCAGGATAGCCACAAAACCAAAACCAAAACCAAAAACTAAAATCAACCAAGATAAAAATCACCCCCACAACAATAAAAATAAAAGACAAATCAAAATTTAATAACAAACATCACATAAAACAACAATTGCAACTAAATTAAGACGTCTCTATCGGATGATCGGGAGTCCCTTGGAGTAGGAAACCTACGGTTGCTAAAGAGGCTTCGTACTGTCTAAATGAAAGTATGAAACTTATTGTGTTAAGTTTAGTAAAGTCATTTGGACTAAGTGAATCCAATAGAAAATAGTGGTGCCGAAACGAGGGAACCGTAGGATCCTAACAGGTGTCGCTCTAATCAACTGTAACATGTCCCATAAAATTTAAAGAACTTCAACCATAGGGCCACGTAATTTGACATCATAACTTCACACCCTAGAAAAATCAAACTCGTCACGGTAAGGAGCTTGGAGCTAGCATGGGCTAGCATGGCTTGGAGCTAGCATGGTGGGCAGCACGATCATCTTCAACAGTAAAACCTATCTTTTTCAGCTAAACCATTCCTTCCTTAGAAATAAACAAACAAGCCATGAGATTTTGAGGTTGTCCACTTATGCAACATAAATCCTCACGTTATCTTTAGGCCTTTGTGCTCTGTTGTACAATATAAGCCCTAACTCATCTTAGGATTCCAAGGTTTTCATTCATTGCAACCTAAATCCTCATTTGTGTAATCATTTCACACGAATGTGAGCCCTAACAAATAAAATTGGTAGAATGAAACACGAATGAAATACCTAAATATTTCTCCTCAAAATTGAAGCCAAACCATAGGATAGACTGGGAAGTCACCGAGGTTCTCCTTCGGATGCATGACATCCTCTAGTTCTTCCTCCTTTGGATTCCAAAAACAAAATGCTCCAAATTTGAGCCAATCCCATTTCACACCTCTTTGTCTAATATCCTTTAAAAGTCCTATCCTTTGACCTCCTTAAACATAATATTTTCTTATTTTTATCAAGAGTTTTCTTAGGTGACTTTGGTTATCTAAGATGTAATTAACTATAGGGGCTTGCCCTTATAGGAAGCTTTTTCAAAACCCAGCTTAATATAAACCCTGTTTAATTCTTGATATTAAATAAGGAAAATTATAGGCAAAAAAATGGTTTTGCAGACCAAACAGACGTCATATATGTCTTAGTTTATTTGAGCAAGCCTCATTCTAGTCTTGTGTTTATCCTTTTGGATAGATACAAGATTTGAGGTACAACGATCTTTCATTTAAATTATGAAAAATATGGGGATTGTTTGATTTCATATTTTTCTAAACATTAAAATGTCCTTAAGAAGCGAGCGACGGGAATTTGATTCCGGTGACCGACAGCTTTTTACGGCCAACTCACCAACCCAAAATAGTACAGACACTATTCTTAGAAAACTAGAAAAAAACCCTCACCATTAGAAATTCTAAACTCCTCCTTGCTCAACTTGAGGCTCTACATCTTGATTCTGACCTTTAGCACTTAGTAGGTGGGGTCATTATGAGGGAGCTCAAGAAGAGATCCCATAGACACTCACTTGCACTCTTGCACTCGCCTTCACCCACAATCACTCACAACCCTAAACCCAAGAATTTCCTAGTTTTCATCCCTTGATCTTTTGGGAGACTCATGTAGATGGTCCCCTAGACCTACTAGCCTTAGGCTGGGGTTTAGCTAAGACTAGTATGTAGAGGACCCAAATAGAGTTTTCATTGGTCCATAGCTCATTTATGGTGATTTTCACCCCAATTCTACCAAAAATACCCAACTTGGCCTTTTTGCCCCTGAACTCCCCCAAATTACCTAAGTACCCTTGAAACCCTAAATTTGGCCAAAATTTCTAAATTTATCCAAAATACCAAAATTTGTTCAAAAATCATTTTTAAACTTTTGAAGACATCCAAATTTTTGAAATCACCAAAAAATTACCAAATTTACCAAAATGCCCCTCCTTGGCCCAAAATTTCAAAACTTCCAAAAAATCTCAAAAAATTTCAAAAACCTTCCAAATATTCCCAATTTCTTTTTTCCTTACTACCACATGACCCAATTTGACCAATTTGACTAAAACCCCCAAATTGCCTTTAAAGGCCCAATTTCCCCAAATTTACCTCAATTGTCCATCAATGTTGTCCCAATTTCCCCCTATTTGATTCCTAAACTCAAATTCACCTTTCATATGACCAAGTTAAACTAAATTCAAGCTTAATTTTCCCATGCTTTGAGCTCAATTTTGATCGAAGTCAAACCCCCAATTTTGGTCCTATGGCCTAATCCCACTAAACTGAACCCCATGGCCTACTCAATTGACCTCAATTTGCATCATAAACTCTTCATAACATTCCTAGATATCAAGCTTGACCTTCCATTGTCCCTGTTATGGCATAAATTTCATTTAATTTCAACCAAAATCTAAAAATCCCCAAATTTGACCCAAAATGGCTATGTCTCCAAATTCCACCAAATTGATTTCCTTAGCCCCAAAATTGGCAGCCAATTTATGTTAAAAACTCTTCATGATATTTTTATTGACCATTTTCAACAATCAATTTGGACTTAACTCAAGCCTAGCCCAATCTAGACCCAAGTCTAACCCAACATGCCCAAACCCAACATGCCCAAAGTGACCACCAACATGCCCAAAGTGACCAAAATTCCAAAATCATCCAAATTGAACCCCCAATTGAACTCAAAATCACTTCAATCCTTCACTGAAAATCTTCATTACAATCATCTACACAATGTTGAATAATCAATTGGACTTAAAGTCATGGCTAGCTGATCCCCGCTCTTAATGCTTATGCATATTATAACAATAGTTCTGATGGGATTTTTCACTTATATTTCCTTATTTTGCAACAAAACCAAAAAATTGATGCTGAAGAAAAATAAGAATTGAACTTTTTAATTTATATATATTTATATTGGGATACTACGCAAGTATACGTATTGTTATCAAGCAATATAGGACTTTTTGATTGAGACCTGAATATCGAATCCACAGGGAAGATTATGCAATATGCACTTTTTAGAAAGTTTTTCTATTTTTTAAAAAATAATTACTTAAACTAAAAAATGATTTTTAGAGGAATTTAACATTTAAATATTTTTGGTATTTTTGATATTTTAACGAAACAGTAACAACTTAAAAAGATAACTATAGTTTTTGTAGATGAAACATACTTAATATGAAAATATGTTTCTTCTTATCTTGTATCAGTAATAAGTATAGGAATTCTGTTGTGGAAGTATGCAAATTGTGTTATGCCAAATATGAGCAATAATATTCTTTACCCTTACTAGAGATGCTATAATGAATAATGGATAATTTAAAGTTTGAATAGTTCTGAAGACCGGCTAGGCAGGGAAGATACTAGCTCTCACTCTAGAGTTCCCTTGATTCCCTCCTCCTTGGGGCTAACATTCTCGTATTAGAACCTAAAAAAATAAACCAAGTTGGGGGCTTTAACCAGAAACTTTAAAGTCCTCTAACTCTACACCCATCAATGAATATTTCCCTATTTATTTCCACTTAATAATATGAAATACATTCTCATTTTCCTTCCCCCCTCATACAGCCTCATGTGATTCTTTTTAATTGTTGACTAAGACAATAACTGCCCGGTTCTTACATGTTCTCATAATAAATTTTAACAACTGGATCGGCCAAATCAAGAAGTAAATGAAGTGCATGGATTTAAATCATCACAACTTCTTCCAATAATAAAGATCCATACTCTCCACAACTTCTATCAAAAACTTAATTACTTATCATTTTAAGAGGAAAGATAAAGAGAACTACTCAAAATTCATGAAGAAAATAAAACCAAAATTTAGTTTAAAAGAAGAAATCATTGTCAAATCAACAACAAGTCTCAATTAAAACCAAAGCTAGTCTAAAAGAAAAAGATAAAAACTTATCTCAAGTCCTCCACCAAACTCTTGAAGTTCTTTTAAATTTCTTCTCTTTTACAATCACTCAAAACAAAATAACAAAAAAGGTTAAAGTAAATAAAAAGTGGTTCCTGAAAATCTCTCCGAACTAACTCCCCAGAGAAAAACTTTCAAAACTTGCGAATTTTTTCAAGACTCTTTTCTAAGTCCTCTCTTCTTTCTTTTATAGTTTTCCAAGAGGTGCCTTGGGAACTCTTCAAAATGTGTCTTGATTAGATGTATTTGCCCAAGAGACACATCCTTTCATGATAGTTTTCATCTATGGTGGTTACAACAACCTATTAAGCCAATGGGTGCCTCAAAAATCTCTTCAAATTGTGAAAACCTATTTTATTCATCTAGTAGCTGCCACTGGTGCTTAAGCGCAGGGTTTCGACGCTTAGGCGCAGCCTTCTCTACTTAACATGTGCTTAAGCTCCAGATCTGGCGCTTAGGCGCCAAAACTCTTTTGCACAATTTTTCACCTTTTTTGCTCGAAATTTAATCCTTTTTCACTGCTTTAAGCATTTTTTTCCATTTTTACTTGTATTTGCAAGAAAAACACAAAAAATACCTTCCATTAAAGCGCAATATCTCAAAAATAGATATAAAAATGTTTCTAAAAATACTATATATTTTAGGTGTATCAAAATCCCCCAAATTTAAAATGT
>NW_018249830.1:49032-72594 GCF_001263595.1 Phalaenopsis equestris | reverse complement strand
TACTAAAATTTAGATTTATAAATAATTAGTAAATGAGACCAACAAATAATTAGTAAATGAGACCAACTTAAAGTTTGAAACTTTTTAATGTTAAGAACTATGAAAATATGAGTTTCTATCTAATTCAGAAATATTTTTAGCTCTTTAAATTTAGATTTTAGTTCTTTTATTTTCTCTACTAAAAAATTTTTATTAAAAATAATTTTACTTGCTATATTATATTTATAGGCTTATGATTTTGTCAAGTCTTATACTTTAAAAAGATGAAATGTAGAACTAATTTTTTATTAGGCACTAATCCTCAAGCTTCTCCTCCCTTACATTTCTTTTCTTTTTCTTTTCTTTTTCTTTTCTTCTCTTTTTCTTTTCTTTTTCATTTTCTTTTTCTTCTTCCTTTTATTTTTCAGGCAAGGATTACTATATCTGGATAAGCTTTTAATGATTTTGAATTCCACTTCTCCTTTCCTAAAGTAAAGTCTTGATATAAAACTTTTACTTATAAATAGAATAATTGTTTTGAAAATCAATTTAATAAAAGAAATTTAAGTATTAAAAATAAAAGTCTATATTATCTAAATTTTTTGAAAATACAATTTTTCTTACTAAAGATAGTCACTTATGTTAATCATTTTCTATACTAAAAATTTTTAACTTAAAGTTTTTCTTCATTACTTAAAATTTTAACTAAATTTTCTTAATCATTTCTAGAATCAAATTTTACTTCCTTAATATAACTTCATATACATAATCAATTTTTCTTTTAAAATCAAATTCACTTGTAGTAAATTTGAGAACAAAGAAAATTCCAGTTTTGAAAATATTTTTCATCCCCCCAAACTTAAATTTTTAACTGATTAAACAGTTTAGCATCAAATAATTATATAGGTAGGAAATGAAAATTGAAATAACATCCTAACATGAATTTTTACATCTTAATTATACAAGTATAAAACTAAAGACAGGAGTAAAATTAATTTTTTATCAAATTTTCTATATTTTTATTTTACTTTAACATGTAGAGATTCAAATAGACTTCTAAACAGTGGGTATAAAGATAAAAGCAAACATACACACTACTGACATCACAATCTTAACATAAAGATAAACTTGAAAACATGATAAAAGAAAAATAAAGGGTAGCAGTTTCTAAATTTCAAGTTTAAGATCTAAGCTAGCAAGATTTCTACTTTATAATAGATATGAAATTAAGTTAAGTTCTAAACTAAATAAATCACAATACTAAACACAAAACAAAAGTTACTACCTTAAAATTTAAAAATAAAATATTAACTACCACAAACGTCATATTAATAATTAAAAATAAAAGTACAAAACACAACGTAGTCCAAAATAACACACAGACGCAAATGTAGCAAGCTCAGACCACATAGTTCATATCATATTACAATCATAAAATGAATCTCTCAGCTCTACTCTTCATCCTCAGAATCACCGCTGTACCATTTTTCTGTAGGCTCATAATCAGGATATCGAGGATATGGAGGAAATTGCACTCCTGTGTCACCTCTAATCAGGATCTCCAAAGAAGCATGGAATTTCTCTTGATAATCACTCTTCTTTCTATTATAACTATTAGTATGATCTACAAAACACTCTAAATTTTGTACTTACTCTAAATTTTGTACCTTATCAGTGGTAAAATTGATATTATCCATCATCTTTTGCAATAACTCATCCTGAGTCTTAGTAGAATCACCTCTAGATGTAGAAGCACGTGAAGTAGATGGCTTAGATGAAGAAGTGAAGTAGATGCAGCAGAGGTAGATGCAACAAACGTCTCTAATCCACAGCTCTTGGAAAATCGCCCTCTCCAGCAAAAAATTGAATGCTCAGAATAATTCTTCACATTCACCTTCGTGATGGGCTTTAGAGGTAACATAATTTCCTCCCAACTATCATACATTACTCTGGTCTACTCGCATAAAGAAAATATCAAGGAAGCAAATCCCATACATGCAGTAGTAGCAGTTGTAGCAGAATTGATGATAGTCTAATAGATCAAAGCTCCTATATTGATGGGCTTTCCCTCTTGAATACAATAATTCAATGTCGCTTTCTCTCTGGTCACTTCACTGAGATGATTGGTTGGAAGCAGACAAGCAGAACTCAAATAGTGTCAGACCTTTGAAGGAGCACATAACTTTGAAGTTAGGAAATTGACTCTCCTCTCATTGGTAATCTTCTAGAGTCCTCTCCCAATAGTCAAGTATGAAATAATCTCATCTAACTCCGCTTCTGTAGGACTATAATTTGCATAAAAACATAAAGTCTCTGGTAGTAAATGGTAAAATAAGTTAATTACCTCTAGATTAAAAGGTACCAACTTCTCTCGAACCATAACTCGATCGTCCTTAGCGTCTAGGAGATTTGCATAAAACTCCCTTACAACAGAAATTACAGCGACAACAGAGAAACAAAAGAACTGTTCCCACTGTCGGCAGACTATCAGGTCTTCTACTTCTCTACCTGGACTCTTAAAACACCACTCCTCAATCAATTTTTGTGATTATAGAGCGTCACTATATTGATCCTGAGCTTTTGAACTGAAAAATTTGCTCGAATCAAATGGGCTCTTTCCTTTGCTCATTTTTATTCTTGGTACCATTCTACAAATTTGATAAATTCCAAAAATAACTTTAAAATTGATGTTTAAATCACTAAACTGAACTTCCAAAAGCACTAACTAAACTCCCCAAGCAATTTTCATAGATTTTTCTTCACTTTTCACCATGAATAGTAAATTGTTGAAATCTTCGAAATATGCTTAAAAGGTATGGTGAAAATCTAAAATTTTTGCATAGAAGTAAAGCTATTACCTCAAGGAAGTTGGATCTAGCAAATCTCACTTAATTCCACAAAGAAATGTTCAAATTTCACTTGTCGTAGCCCTCAAAATCGTGAACTCAAGTTACGGAAGAAGATAGGAGGCGTTAAAAATGGCTTTTTTGGACAAAAAATTTAGTTTTAACCTTTCGCGAACAAGATTTCGTGAACCGGCGCTTAAGCGTGGATAAGTGGTGCTTAGATGCCTGCCTTTCGGGTTGGCTTGCGCTTACGTGTGAGATGTGGTACTTAAGCGCCAGTGCACAATTTTTGAAAATTTTAATTTTAAGTAAAAATGAAATATTTGCCTAAGTAAACCACCCCCTAAATGGTCTCATAGCACTTAAATGACTATTTATACTTCCTATAACTCCCTTCTCTCTCAAAATTCTCCATAATAATTAATTCAATTCGAGGCTAAAAATAACACAAATTTTCACAAAAATAAATTTATATTAAATCACAAATAAGTACAAACACATTTAACACTTAGTTCTCTCTCCAAATAGTCTTGGAAGAGAAAATTTTCCTAAGTACAAAACACTTAACACACATTTACAATTAAACACATAAGTGACACAAACACTAAACACAAGACATAAACGCTGACACACTTAAAAACATGACTCCAAGAAAAAAATTCCTAACACTTAACTTAATGCCACTCTTCATTAGAAGGAATGAATTCTTGTCTCTCAGTAGTCTCTCCAGGAATATAAAGTTGATAAAACAGTCGGTGGTGACGAGCTCTAATACTATCATCTTCAATCCACTTTTGCTTAAGGAACATCACCTTATCCGCTTCCTCTACATAATTGGTATGGCTGAATTGCGCTGAATTGCATCAGAATTGCATCATAAGTTGCCACCCAATATGTTTTAGATGAGCATGCAATTCAAGCACCTTAGTCTCTAATACAGATATAGTATTCTCCATCATGTTGATCTTCTTCGATATCCCTTCAATAATAATGGCTAAAAAATCGTTACACATCTCCTGTGCACTTTGACTAATGAACTTTTTTTTCATGGCTCTTCCTTCTTCTTCAAATTCATCTCCCATGAAGACATTTTCTCTTAATCTCTCTCTTTCTTAGACTTTTAGGGCTAAAAATAATATGGGATCAAATTCCTTCACAAACACCTTCTATTTATAGGCCTAATTCCCCCTCATAACTTCTAGGCACGATTAGAAACTGTCAAGCACGTTTATTCCAACTAAATTGTAGTTACACTTTCTAGAAATAAAAATTTACACATGTGATTAAATTACCATGCTTAAGCGCTGGATCTGGCGCTTAAGCGCCAGTGCACATTTCTTTACCAGTCAACTTAGCATCAAATTTATTATTCTAACATGTCTAGGTCACTAAATAAAGTCTAAAAATCATTACTATCACATAATAAACTCAAAAATACTATCCCAAATTTCTTAATCAGACTCAAAACAATAATCAAAGTAAAAACACACTGATAACTATGAGTTGCCTCCCACAAAGCGCTTGATTTTACGTCGTCAGCCCGACGTAACCAGTGCTCATTCTGGTTGATCCAACATCATTCCATCATTATATTTATGTTGATCCCCTATGTAAAGTTTCAGTCTATGTCCATTCACTTTAAAAATTTTCTCATAATTAGGATCTTTAATATCCACAGCTCCACAAGGATAAACTTTTATCACAATAAATGGACCCATTCACCTGGACTTAAGTTTGCTTGGAAATATACTTAACCTTGCATTATATAGCAAAACTTGTTGCCCTGGCTGAAAATTTTTAGTAAGAATCTTTTGATTATGCCACATTTTTATCTTTTCTTTATAAATATTAGCACTCTCATAAGATTCATTACATATCTCTTCAAGCTCATTTAATTGTAACTATCTTTTCTCACCAGAATCGTTTAAATTATAATTCAACTCTTTAATACCCCAATATGCTTTATGCTCAAGTCCAACTAGTAAGTGACAAGCTTTCCCAAATATTAGCCTATATGGGGACATTCCTATAGGAGTTCTATATGCAATCCTATAAGCCCACAAAGCATAGTCATGTTTGACTGACCAATCCATTGTTGTTGGATACACAGATTTTTCCATAATTCTTTTAATTTCTTGATTGGATAATTCAACTAGACTACTTGTCTGAGGATGATAAACAGTAGCAATTCTATGATTTATATGATATATTTTTTAATTACTTCTTCATAATGAAATTTCTAAAATGACTTCCCCCATCAGTAATGATAACTCTCAGCATCCCAAATCTACAAAATATGTTTGTTTTAAAAAATTTTGCAACACTTTGAGCATCACATCGAAGTAAAGCAACAGCTTCTATCCATTTGGATACATAGTCCACTACTAAATGAACATATAAGTTGTCGAAAGATGGTATAAATGGTCCCATGAAATCTAATCACCAAACATCAAATATTTCAACTTCTAGCATATAATTGAGGGGTATCTCATTTCTTCTAAAAATATTGCTTACTCTTTGACATCTATCACATGTTTTGATATAAGCATTAACTTCTCTAAAAATTGTAGGCCAATAAAATCCAGATTGTAGAATTTTGTATGTTATTTTATCAACACCAAAATATCCCCCAAAATCAGAATTATGATATTTTTGGATAATTTCATAAGTTTCTTCTAATGATACACATCTTCGAATGATCAACTCCTTTCCTTATTTATATAAATATGGGTCATCCCAAAAATCAGTCTTAGCTTCAGAAATAAATTTCCTCACTTGTTGGTATGTCAATCCATAGGGTTTAAGATCACTAACAATATAATTCACAATGTCGGTATACCACGGAACACGCCACTCATTTATAGTGAACAATTTTTCATCCAGAAAATGTTCATTAATTTCTTTTTAAAAATATACTGGTTTTTCTAATTCAAACCTGGACAAATGATCATCAATTTGATTTTTAGTTCCCTTTCAATCTAATATTTTAAAATTAAATTCTTGTAAAAAAAGAATCCATCTTATAAGTCTCAGTTTAGTATCCTTCTTTTTCATTAAGTACTTAATAGCAGAATGATCTGTATGCTCTATACAATGAGTTCCAATCAAATATGATCTAAATTTATCAAAGGCATATACTATTGCTAATAACTTTGTTGTATAATTAATTTGAGTTTCATTAAGAGATTTACTAGCATAGTAAATAACTTTGAAAATTTTATCATATCTTTGTCCTAAAACAACTCCAATAGCATAATCACTTGCATCACACATAAGTTCAAAAGGTTCTTCTCAATTTGATGAAACTATATTGGTGTAGTGATTAATTTTTCTTTTAAAAATTTAAAAGCTTTTAGAAAAGCTTTTAGGTAAAAATTTAAAAGCTTTTAGGCATTCCTCATCAAAATTAAAAACTACATCTTTCTCCAATAAATGGCATAAAGGCTTAGCAATCTTAGAAAAGTCATTAATATATTGCTTGTAGAATCCAGCATGTCCTAAAATACTCCTTATTTCCCTTACATTTTTTGGATAAGGTAAATTAGAGATCACTTGAATTTTAGCAGGATATACTTCCATACCATTTTTTGATATTTGATGACCTAATATAATTCCTCCTGCTACAATAAGTTGGCATTTTTCCGAGATAAATGTTCTAAACACAAGTCAAATGAAGTTCCAAACACTGAAAAGTCATCCATAAAGACTTCAATCCCTTGTTCAATTAAATCATAAAAAAAATTGTCATCATGCATCTTTAAAATGTAGCAGGGGCATTACATAAACCAAAAGACATTCTTCTAAAAGTAAAAGTACAATAAGGACTTGTAATGTTATTTTATCTTGATCCTCAAGAGATAATTGAATTTGGTGATAACCTGTATATCCATCCAGAAAATCCATCCGGGTATATCCATCCGGAAAATAAAAGTATTTATGCCCAGCTAGTCTATCCAACATTTGATCTAAAAAGGGTAGTGGAAAATGATCTTTCCTAGCAAAAAGATTTAATTTTCTATAATGAATGCATATTCACTACCTTGTAACTTGTCTTTGTCCTAATTTATCTTTCCTAGCAAAAAGATTTAATTTTCGTAGCGAAAAGATTTAATTTATCATATCTTTGTCCTAAGACATCAGCTTTTCTTCTTCTTCTTTTGTTAACTTCGAGAAAATTATAACAGGTAAAGTAGAGGAATCTACTAAAAAGACATATTATAAATGTTCAAGAAGTAATTTCAATTCAATTTCTGGAAGTTTTTCAATAGATGGACAAAATGATTTATCTTTGTCTATTGTGTCCAAAATTTCAAAACTTTCTTGAACATAACTTGAATAACTTGAATCTTCCTTAAAAAAGAATCTTCCTTAAAAAAGTTTACACATTCATCTAATTCCTCTTCTTGCTCGTGTTCCAAATATTTTTCTTTAAACTTTTCTTCATAATTAGTCTTAAAATGGCATTCGCTCAGATATCTTATAACATTCATTCTATAGCATTCATTATTTTTACCTTTTGCAGGGTATTTCATTGATTTTGAAATGTTAAAAGTAATAGTTTGATCATTGACGTGCATTGTTAATTCCCCTTTTTGCACATCTATCAGTGCTCTTCCTGAGGCTAGGAAAGGTCTCCCTAAAATGATAAGTATCTCTTTATCTTCCTCCATATCTAGCACAATGAAATCAACAGGAAAGATAAATTGATCCACTTTCACTAGGACATCTTCTATAACTCTTTAAGATAGGTTATTGAACGATCTGCTAACTGCAGAGTTATAGTAGTAGGGGTTATTTCTCCTAATCCCAATCTTTTAAATATTGATAATGACATAAGGTTAATTCTTGCACCTGAATCACATAAAGCTTTCCCATAAAATCTATCTCCTATTGCACATGGAATTGTAAAGCTACCAGGATCTTTATGCTTTTCAGGAAGTTTCTTATGAATTATGGCATTGCACTCCTCACTAAGTGCAATAGTCTCATTATCTTCAAACTTCCTTTTTCTGTTGAGAATATCCTTCATAAACTTTACATAGCTTGGCATTTATTCTAAGGCTTTAACAAATGGAATATTGATTGTAAGCTTCTTAAATATTTCCAAAAATTTTGAAAATTGCTTATCCAACTTGTGTTGTCAAAGTCTCTGAGGAAATGAGAGTGGTGGTTTTTCTAAATCAGTTTTTAGTGGAGAAATAGGTCTTTCAGAATCTTTCGGGTCTTTCAGAATCTTTCAGGTCTTTCAGAATCTTTCGGAGTGTCCTCTTTTGATTTTTCAATTTCTTCTCTCTCTGCTTCAATCTCTTTTTGAGCACTACCTTCCAACTCTCTTCTGCTTCTAAGTTGTACAGCTTTAACTTGCTCTTTATTCTTGTCTTTTGGATTTGATTCAGTATTACTAGGAAGTGTTCCTTGTGCAATTTTCCCAAGTTGATTCTCAATATTTCTAATTGTAACTCCTTGACTTTGTAACTGATTACCCATTTGTAACACCACTTCTTGTATAGACAAATTCTTATCCATAAATTTATTACTTATCCATAAATTGTATATTACTGTTGAAACCTAGAGGATAAGTAGATTTATAATTATTATTCCCTTGGTTGTTTCAGTTTCCGAATGGGTTTACTTGGTTTTTCCCCATTGCTGATTATTACCATCCAAATTGTCCAGTTAAAGTTGTGATGGATCTTCCAACCTGGTTTATAATAATTGGAATATGGGTTATTTTACTTATTATTTATGACATTCAAAGTTTCTAATGATGCTTGAGAATCTACCATTTGTCCTAATGAATTCTCTTCATTCATGGAAATTGGTTGAGAAAAATTCATTCTAAATTAGTCTAACTTCCTTGAAATTGCAGCAACTTGGTTTGCTAACATAGTAAATGCATCAGTTTCATGAATATTTTTTACTTTCTTTGGATTCACCCTCTCAGAAGGCCATTGAAAATTATTGGTAGCCATCTCTTTAATTAAAGCATAAGCATCATGAAATTGTTTTGACATCAATGAACCACCACCAGCGACATCAATAATAGATCTAAGAGAATCAATTAATGCATTATAAAAAGGTTTAAATTATTAACCAACTTGGTATAGCATGGTATGGACACTTTCTTAAGATTTCCTTAAATCGTTCTCATGTTTCATAAGTAGATTCCCCTTCAAACTGATTAAAAGATGTAATACCATTTCTAAGTTTCGTAGTTTCTTATGGTGGAAAATATTTAGCAAGGAATTTTTGTGCTAAATCACCCCATGTTCTGATAGATCCTGGTGCTAAAGAGTTCAACCACATCTTAGCTTTATCCCTCAATGAGAAAGGAAATAACGTAAGTCTTATGGAATCATTTGAAAGTCCATCGTATTTAAATGTAGCACATAATTCTAAAAAATTGGTAAGATGTAAATTTGGATCTTCAATTGGCGATCCCCTAAACTGATTATTTGATACCATTTAGATAATAGTAGGTTTATGCTCAAATGAACTAGCCACTACAGTAGGTTTTTGAATACTACAATGAAGTTCATCTACAATAGGGTTGGCATAATCTCTTAAAGGTCTAAAGTCTTGTGAATTTCAGTATTTTGATTATTTTGGTTTGTCATTTTTGTAATTTTTTTGAATTTTTCAAGATCTTTAATTTTTTAGGTTTTTCTAATGTTTCTAATAGTTCTATAGAATTCAGAATCGTAGAGCACTAGTCCTTCAAAACCTGGTCTACGCATAAAGTAACATAAAATAAAATAAAATAAAACATACAAAATAAGATACAATATTTAAAGTTTAAACAAGACCTTCTAAAAATAAAAATTTACTTAGTTTTCGATCCCAGCCAACGGTGCCAAAAACTTGATCCCCAATATTAATGCTTATGCACAGTATAACAATAGTTATAATGGTATTTTTCACTTATATTTCCTTATTTTGCAACAAAAAGAAAAACTTGATCCTAAAAAAAATAAGAATTTAATTTTTTTAATTTATATATATTTATATTGGGATACTACACAAGTATACATATCGTTATCAAGTAATACAAGACTTTTGATTAAGACCTGAATATCGAACCCACAGGGAAGATTATGCAATATGCACTTTTTAGAAAGTTTTTTTATTTTTAAAAAGATAATTACTTAAACTAAAAAATGATTTTTAGAGGAGTTTAAAATTAAAATACTTTTGGTATTTTTGATATTTTAACGAAATAGTAACAACTTAAAAAGATAACTAAATTTTTTTGTAGAAGAAAACTACTTGATATGAAAATATCTTTCTTCTTATCATGAATCACTAATAAGTATTGGAATTTTGTTGTGGTGTATGAAAATTGTGTTGTGACAAATAGGAGTAACAATATTCTTTACCCTTACTAGAGATGCTATAAAGAACATTGGCTAATTTAAAGTTTGAATAGTTTTGAAGACTGGCTAGGCAGGGAAGAAACTAGCTCTCACTCTAGAGTTCCCTCGATTCCCTCTACCTAAGGGCTAACATTCTCATTTCAGAATAGAAAACAATTAACCAAGTTGGGGGCTTTAACCTGTCACTTTAAAGTCCTCTAACTCTACACCCATCAATGAATATTTCCCTATTTATTTGCACTCATTCATATGAACTACATTCTCATTCATACAACCTCATGTTATTCTTTCCAATTGTTGACTCTGGATTGACCAAATCAAGAAGTAAATGAAGTGCATGGATTTAAATCATCACGACTTCTTCCAACATTAAAGATCAATACTCTCCACAACTTCCATCCAAAACTTAATTAATTATCATTTTAAGAAGAAAGCTAAAGAAAACTACTCAAAATCCATGGAGAAAAAATACCATACTTTTGTTTAAAAGAAGAAATCATTGTCAAATCAATAACAAGTCTCGATTAAAGCCAAAAGTATTTTAAAACAAAAGATAGAAACTTATCCCAAGTCCTCCACCAAACTATTGAAAGTCCTTTAAATCTCTTCTCTTTGACAACACTATCAATATAAAGCTAGAAATAAAAAAAGGATAAATAGGTGGTGCCTAAAATCTCTGAACTAACTCCCCAGAGAAGAACTTTCAAAACTTGCCAATATTTTCAGGACCCTTTTCTAAGTCCTCTCTTCTTTCTTTTATAGTTTTCCAAGAGGTGCCTTGGGATCTATTCAAAATGTGTCTTGATTCGATGTATTTGCCCAAGAGATGCATCCTTCCATGATAGTTTTCATCCATGGTGGTTACAACCACCTAATATGCCAATGGGTGCCTCAAAAACCTCTTCGAAATTCATGAAAACTGATTTTGCTCGTCTAGTAACTACCACTAGTGCTTAAGCGCAAGGTCTCGATGCTTAGGCATGGCCTTCTCTGTTTAGCCAAAGCTTAAGCGCCAAATCTGGCACTTAAGCGCCAAAACTCTTTTGCACAAGTTTTCACCTTCTTGCTCCAAATTTTATCTTATTTCACTCCTTTAAGGATTTTTTTCTATTTTTACTTGTATATTTTCTTGATCCTCAGGAGCAATAGGAATTTGATGGTAGGCGGTATATCCATCTAAAAAATAAAAATATTTGTGCCGAGCAAGTCTATCCACTATTTGGTCTAAAAATGGTAGAGGGAAGTGATCTTTCCTAGTGGCAATGTTTAATTTTCTATAATCAATGCAAATACGCCACCCAGTAACTTGTTCGGTACGTATTAATTTATTATTCACAATATCTCAAAAATAGGTATAAAATTGTGTCGAAAAAAATTATATATTTTAGGTGTATCACCAGCCTAGCCCAAACCCAAGCTTTGGTCATTTGGACCCACATTGGATCCATGCACCAAAATTGACCTTGCCATGTCAAATTGGTTAAGGCAAGAATTCTACAGCAAAATTTTGGACCTTATTGACCAAGATAAACCTTATCGAACCACGCAAATGAGCCATGGACCAAAGGTTCCCTAAATCAAGGGATTTGCTTCCAAATTTGCTTAAGCCTAAAGGATTTTTCGCTAAAACTAAACAGCTAACTAAATAAAATTTTGTGATAGATTCCCCTGACTCACCTGACCTCCTGGCCACCTCCCCTAGCCTTGTTGGCCGGCTTAGTCACCGGTAGTCGGCTTAGTCACCGGAGGAGCCAAAATTGTGAGCCACCACCCAAAAATTCAAACCCAATTCAAACCTAGAGGCCACCTCATCCCATTTGAAATTTAGAGCCTCTCTGCCCTCCACATAAGCAATACTTTTCACCCATACATTGGCCCACAACGCCACCCTAGGCCATGGAGGGTGTGCTGACATTTTCTCAAGGAGACCCCCCTAAATTGTTCTCATAGCCTCTTTGAGACCTCCTTAGTCCAACCCAACCACTTCTCTGCCCCAATTCCCCTTACCGGACTTCAATTTTTTAACTCAAATTCTTGCTAGAGACAGGACATTCTCCACCACACCTCCACAGTGCACCGAATTCAAATTAAACTCACCCACACCATCACCACAGTGAAATAAGAAGAGCCTCTATACTAGACTTTGATCAACTCCCAAATTTAGCCTTTATTGAATTTGGGTCTAAACCTTTCACCACAACCAAAGACTCAATCCCTTACCTCCTTGGACCTCCACAGATGTGCCGAGCACCTCTGACCATCTAATTAAAATTGATTTAATCTCTTGTTTACTGTATGGATGTGTTCGTCATACTTAGATGAGTCCATAGGATCAAACCCGAGGTCATTTGGTTAAGAATTGGGAGAGATCTTAAGGTTTTAGGGTTTACAATCACGGGTTTACTCTATTTGGGGAGGATGATGCGTAGCTGTTGGATCGCGCCTATATCAAATGGAGGGCTCCAATTGCGCCGGATGGGAGCGTGGTTCATAAAGTCCGGGCAGAGTCAACGGCTACGTGGATGGCAGTATCCAACTAGAGCGCACCAAACATGTCTTCGGAGCTGCCGCAGGTTGACGCGGCGCCGCGTGTTTAAGTAGAATAATAGAGATTTAAATAATTTAGAAAATGCTCCCTAACTTTAAAAATTCATATCTTGGTGTAGAAAAATCACAAAAATAAAATAAAAATACTCTAGTGCTCTGTGAACAGAGGAAAATAATGTGAAAATAAATTGAAGTTTATTTGATATATATTTTATTTTTAATTAATTAATTAATTAAATACTATTTTGAGTTTTTGAGTTTTTTAATTCTCAATGCATGTAGACATTTCACCATGACTTGATATTTTTTCATGTTGTTGCCTCTGTAATGGGGAACATTCTCTGGTTTTTCCAAAGTCAAAGAAGATATCTAGACAGAGATCCATATTTTTCAAGTTTATGTCTTTTAATTGCATAAATTAATCATAATAATTTGTATATTGCTTAGAAAAATCCAAGAAAATTTTGGAAGGTTTTTTGTGAACAGAGAACTCTTTGAAAAAATTTTCATGGGCTAGGTCATTAAGAACACACTTAACTCTTAAAAAAACCCTAAAATATAAAGAAATTTAATTTAGGAAATGTAAACTTCTAAATGACTTGGTTTTTAATCTCAATCGTAAGTTGATGTTCAGAGAACTCCATATAAAAATTTCAAAGAATTTGGAGTTCATTTGACAACTCAAATTGATTTTTTTTAAGTTAAATGCCATTTTGACATTAAAATGATTTTTAATAATTCAAATGCAACTCAAAATATTTTAAAAATTGGTTTTGGGAGTTTTCTGTAATCAGAGGGATTTTCTAAAAATAAATTGTAAGGAAAATGAGAACTTTTTTTTTAAGCCTATTTTAATATTTAAATAATTAAAGATTAAATAAAAATCACAAAATTAATTAAATTCATGGAAATGTTCTAACTTGTTTTCTAAGTATTTAGGAGCAATTGAAATATTTTTTTCAAATTTTCCAAGTGAAGATATTGAATTTTAAAGATTAAAAATAATTTTTAAAAGGCTAAAAAATGGATTTTCACTTAAATCATTTTAATAATTCAATGAAAAATCAGAAAAATGTGAAATAATTCTCAAGATTATTTGACCTCATAGAGATTTAATAAAAATATTAAACTTAATTTTGCACATTTAAAATATTTTATAATTAATTAACACTCCAGAACTTAAAATAATTCTAATAATTCAAATAAAACTCAAAAAATCATTACATTTTGTCCTAGTGGTTCCCTAGTCTAAGTCTACATGTAATAAAAATTTCAAGGGTTTAGGCTTTTCATTGGTTAAGTTATGGAATTTCATTTGAAATATCCTATTTTTGCATAATAATAAATATATAAATTAAATTAAAATTTGAAAATCACATTTTCTCCTCTGATGTCTTAATTGACCCATGAGTGAGATGAGGTAAAAATCCTAAAGTCATTTAAATTAAATTTAATAAATTATGAAGTGATAGAGCCTTAGGTGCAAAAGTGTGATTTTTGAAGTTTAGTCTTAATTAACATTTAGGCTTAACTCAAGCAAGGGCAATGGCCAACCTTTGATCTTAATTAACATATTTAGATGATTGAAACATAATTTATTAATTGGTGGAAACCAATCTCACTTTTCTCTAGTTGAAGGATAGATGTGTAAATTCCTTAAATCATTAAAATTTGGAAGTCTATCAAAAGAAATGATCCTAGACTTAGGGGTATAGTGTTGGATGTTAATAACTCAATAATTAATACCCACATTTTGGATGTTCAAATAGCATTCAAAAGTCTTGATGATGAATTATTATCACTTAGAAATCTCCTTCAAAATGATTAAGACATCCACTAGGACCTTAAGGGCTTAGTAGTCACTGAAGCTAAATCAAATTTGACTAAATGAGGATTAGAAAAGTGAATGTAAATAAAAACTTGAACACCTTTTAAATACTACAAGCCCAAGCTAAAACTAAACTTGACTAAATGTCTTAATAAAAAAAATTTGCCCCTCTTAAGGGTCTTCACCCACATAATTTTCAAATTGAGTGATAAATGATCATTACCCTACTCTTACGGATAATTGAAACATCAAAGTTCATTGAGCATTGGAGATGTTTATAGGATGAGTTATTAAAAAATATAATAAGTTTAAATGAGCTCAAGGCTTTTCACCAGGTGGTGAGAGGGAAGCATGGACCTACTTCATTCTCCAGACCTGTTGGATACCTCGGAGGTCTACTAAACTTAATATGTTTTGCTTAACAAAATGTCATCCTTAATCAAACTAATAGGGACATACCAAGATGTAATTTAGGATTTGGTAGATCACGAGAACCTTATTTTTCTCACTTCATATAAAATGCCCTTACATGCATTTATGAGTTTCTGGTGGTGGAACGAGAAGGCTCGTCAGGTATGCTTTTACAGTTTACAATATCGTCATTTTTTCTATACTTTCCACACTGTACTTTCATGCTTTATAAACTTTCATGTTAAACAATGATGTCACTTTGCATGAAACAAAAATAAAAATCAACAAAAAAAAAATCCCCCGCCACAACATTCAAAATATAAAACAACTCAAAATTTAATCACGAACATCACACAAAAACTAAAATTTCAACTAAATTAAGGCATCTCTATTGGATGATCGGGAATCTCTCGGAGGAGGTAACCTACGGTTGCTAATGAGGCTTCCCATTGTCTAAATGAAAGTATGGAACACATTAAGTTGAGCTTAGTAAGTTCATTTGGACTATGTGATTCCCATAAAAAATAGTGGTACCGGAACGAGGGAACCGTAGGATTCTAACCGGTGTCGCTCTAATCAACTTCAATATGCCCCATAATATTTAAAGAACTTTTACTATAGGGCCACTTGATTTTACATCTTAACCTGACACCCTAGAAAACTTAAACTCGTCACAACAAAGATTTTGGAGCTAGCATGGTGGGTAGCATGACCATCTTCAATACAAAAACATGTTTCCCCAGCTAAACCAACTTCTTTCCTTAGACTTAAAAAACAAGCCATAGGATTATGAGGTTGTTTAATTATGCAACATAAATCCTCACCTCATATTTAGGCCTTTGTAGTACAGCTCTGTTGTACGATATAAACCCTAACTTCTCTTATGATTTCGAGGTTGTCGTTCATCATGATCTAAATCCTCACACCTTCCAGGCTATCTGTGTGATCGTTTTACACAAATGTAAGCCCTAAATAAATAGAATTTACAGGATGAAACATTTTAATATTTCTCCTCAAAACTGAAGCCAAACAACAGGATAGACTGGAAGTCACCAAGGTTTTCGTCTGGATCTATGACATCCCCTAGTTCTTCCTCCTTTGGATTCCAAAAACAAAATGTTCTAAATTTGATCCATTCCCACTTCACACCTCTTTATTCGATCTCGTTGAAATGTCCTATCCTTTTGACCTCTTTGAAGATAATATTTGCTAATTTTTATTAAGAGTTTTCTTAGGTCACTTTGGTTATCTATGATGTAATTAACAATAGGGGCTTGCCCTTATAGAAAGCTTCTCCGAACCCAGCTTAAAATAAACCCTACTTAATTCTTCATATTAAATAGGGGAAATTGTAATAGGGGAAATTGTAAATAGGGGAAATTGTAGGCAAATAAAATGGTTTTGCAGACCAAACGGATGTCATATATATCTTTGTTTTTCTTATTGAGCTTCATCATCAAGGTTGTGTTTATCCTTTGGGATAGATATAGGGTTTGAGATATAGTGCTCTTTCATTTAAACTATGAAAAGTATGTTGTCAGTTTGATTTCATATTTTTTAAAAACTTAAATCTATATGTAAATTAAAAGGTCCTTCCAAAGCGAGGGATGATATTTTGATTCCAACAGCCGACAGTTTCCAACGGGCAACACCACAACCCAAAAATAGTGCCGACAACTTTTTGCGACTCCGTTGAGGACTAGATTCTCTCTCCATTTAAATCAGGAAATACTATCTTCACACATCGGTAATGTGTTCATGTCCCCTTGGACAAAAATACCCTTCTACCGTTGACATACTATACTCATTTATGTCTTAAGAAAGTACTGCCAACTCTTTAGCCTTCAGGACCGTCTGTTCAACCACCTTTAAACAGAGGGGTTCATGAGGCCATTAAGGACTTTTTAATCTTCATGTGGGGTCGCACCCCCAAGAGGTGTGTTGGTGGGCTAGTTCCACCTGGGCATTGTGTGTGGAAAAATGAGTCCCGCATTGGCTCCTAAACAATTCACATCTCCTTTTCGAGTTTGATTTGTTATTTCGCAAATTAATCAAATAGTGTTGTGCTGCACGCGCTTTAAAATTTTCGTATATTAATCAATTTTTTCTGATTTCAAATTAACTTTTTGCTAAAAATTTTAAAATCCCCAAAACTAAGCTTACCCCGTCTTGTTAATTTTCATTGCTTGCACTAAGATTACAAGATTTTGGCCAAATAGCTAACCCAGAGCTTTCTATTTTAAAGCTGCTGCAATGGACTTCCCAACGCTGACTTTCTTTTCAACTTGCCAACAAGCCATGAAGCCCGCAATGTTTCTCCTACCATTAAGTTCAGAGCTGAATTTGAAGACCTTGAGTTTATCCTCAGGAAGGCTCTATTCGTCGTAATGAAAGTCTCCACTCCAGAAGTTCAGGAGCCGTCTGCTGAATTCAACCTAAACTATCTTCAAGACTTTCTTTCTTATAAGAAGTTCAAGACTACTGCCACCGCCATGGAAACTACCAAGCCTGTTGTTCCTGCTGCTAAGGGAAAAGAAGTTATGATCATTAGAGATCCTACTGAGGGATTGGTTTGTCCCACCATCAGTGTTCAAAATAAGGTCAAGTTTGAGAACTACGCCGCTAACCAGAACTAAAAAGAGGAACCGCAACTGGAGGGTTTGGACGGCTGCTAAAACCCAGGCTCAAAAGGAGATACCTGTTGAAGAAGGCCCCACTAGGATGAGTCAAAATTACTGGAAACCTATCCACTCCTGCAAGGAAGTAAATTCCATCATTTAATGGGTACGAGAGTACCCAGAAAATGGCCACTACTTTACCATCACTTCATGGACATGGTGAGGAGAGAAAGAAGTCCACTCCTATCACTCGAGTGAGTTCAATTTTAAGAGGCTAGCTGCCAAGGAAGGTTGCTCAGTTAGTGAACTACTCAAATGTGTGGGACATGCAGTATCCCCTCGCATAAAGAAAGAAATCTTAAGGGATGTCAAATTTGCCCGACAATCTCAGAAATCAATTGAAGCTTTGCCTGCTCGCATTTCTGTCTGGTTTCGCTTGGGAAGTAGAGTTGATTCCGCCATAGTTCCCACCAATTCTACCGTCACTAGGACCGCAGGTCGTCAACCAATTAAGTCACGACTGGGTCCAAGAATCCTACGGATCACACATTACAAGGATGTTCCTAAAATTCTAAAGGTAAAGATGAATAAATTACCCGATACTGTAGTTGGTCTACACCATAGAGTGTATACTTATCTTCGACATACCGATGTTTCTACTGAGACACTTCATCTCAAGAAATCACCGTCAAATAAAAATGTGTGGGTACCCAAGATCGTTGTACCGATACAGTCCAGTGAGCTCGCAAGGCAAGAGCATGGAATGAAGCCAAGGTCTGAAGTATCTTATATTGTCGAAGCAATTACCAATGAAATGGAAGAACAAGAGGTGGAGGTCCAACATGGTCCTCCAGATCTTAAGGCAATTCAAGAATCAAAAATTGAAGAAGAAGTTGAAAAGCTCAGAGTCGAGATTTCTGAGTTGGCTCGGGAACATGGAGTCTCCATTGATGATGATGAAGATTTTAACTATAATGATTAACTCAAAGAAGATTTCATGGATATACATGTTATCCAAACCAGAGCTGCTACATCTACACACAATGCTCAACTTCTCGTCAAAGAGAATGGCATAGATGAGCTGCGTAGGGCTATCCTCTTAAGGGATGAGCAAGTTAGCCAACTGAAGAAAAGGATAGAAGGGAGGGCCGCAGCCATGACCGCCATGGACACAATTCAAGGACAATCTCAAACGCCACAGTTAGCCTCTCCAGAGGTCAACCAACCAGAAATTATACATATTATTGATGAAAGAAGAGAAGTCACCTCAACAAACAAAGATGAGCAACAAAAGAAGGGTTCTCCATCAAGCGTCAAGCTAGAGAAGGAATTTAAGCAAATGGATGAACAAGTTCGGGAGGCCTTAACTCTATCTAATGGTGGTACATTGATTTTAAATGGTACACCCTATGTGGAGGAATTCGATGCCGTACCCTTCCCCAAGGTTGGCCCTAAACTTTAAGATATTTGATGGGACTAGAAATCCCAGCAACATATAGCGCATTTTTCACATAGCACATTTTTGAGCCAGTTGTGGCAACACAAGAAGTAACGAGGCTTTACTTTTCCAACAGTTTGTCAACAGCCTGTCAGGGATTGCTTTTGATTAGTATGTCAATTTGCCTAACGGATTAGTTAAAACATTTTCTGAGTTGGAATAGTTATTTATGAAGAGATTTGTGGGAGCGCAACACCATGTCTCTATATGAGATCTCATGATGGAAAAAAAACAAAAGCCCACTGAGACTTTAGTTGATTATATTTTGAGGTGGAGAAACCTTAGCATGAAGTGTGAACCTCAGCTACAGGAACATCAAGCAAATGAAATCATACTCAAAAGCATCCATGGGCCAGTAGCTTTCATGCTCAAAAGACTCACCATCAAATCCTTCGAGAAGCTACCAAGCAAGGCTAGCAGTCTTCAAGAAGAAATCAAACACATGGATTCTTACGAGAAATCCAAGGCAACAAGAGTATTTGAGAAGAAGTCAGGAAGAGTAGTGACTGTCGATAAAGGGAAGCAACCAATGAAGATATATGCAGAAAATCATCGTCAATCTTCATCACAGCATGCTCAGAAACAGAATAGTCAGTCTAACCAGCGAGCTCCTCATAAAGGATCAGCTTAAATAGGGAATAAGAGAATATCTTTGGTAGAAAGACATAAAATGGTGTATTCTTTCAAAGATGAAGTTGTATCTAAGATGTTCAGAATTCTGACGAAGAAGCCTGAATTCAGACTACCAGATCCAAAGAAGCCCGAAGAGGTCGATAAGAAAGATCAACCAAATTATTGCCCATATCACATATTGATGGGGCACACTATAGAAGAATGCTTCATCTTTAAGGATTGGCTTGAAAAGAACATTAAAGAAGGGAATATAACGATCTTGAAATAATACCTAGAAGAACCTAAAAAAGGTTGTACAAATGTGATTTCGGCCAAACCAATCTCTCTGATTGATCTCTCTCTGATTGATCTGGATCTGTATACTGGAGAAGATGGATAGAGTACGACTTGGGATGAGCTCAAGAAGGTCCTAAACCAAATACAGGATTCATCGAAACAATCATCTGCATATACCAGAAAAGAAGGACAGAATGAAGTTTGGAGCAAATCATCCAAGAAAATGTTGAATTAAATCTAGAAAGCATCAAAACAAGCCTCCGTTTAGAGTCTTCAGCCTGCCAAACCCGAGATGAAGATTTCACGAGGAGATTCGTCGTCATCAAAGACAAAGAAGAAGAAGAATACCATTACAAAGATTGATAGCATGGGGGTAGGATAGGGGCTGCCTCTACTAGAATGGTTGTCTTAGATTTATGGAAGAAAATTCTCGAACCCCTTACTTTGTATGATTATCTTTTTGCCCCATCGGGGTCTTATGAATATAATGATTTTGATTCCAGCTACATTTTAATTGTTTCTGGTGATAACGTAACTGATTATAACCAATCTAGCTTTGAACTCAATTCCCAAAATGATCCTCAAATCGTACTTGAGTCTGATGAACCTATTGGCAAGAAAGATGACATTGACAATACCGCTTACGACACCACCAAGAGTGAGGAACCAATTCTTGAGTAGCACGGTGCCCCGCTTGCCATCAACTTAGATTTTTTCAACAAAGAGAAAACCCAAAAGATTCAAAAATGATGTCACGAGAAGAAGAAATTATAGAAGTGAACTTAAGGAGCGGCAGAGTGTTACCCCCAAGAATAGCTTAGCTACAACAGATAAAGGAAAACAAATAATAACTCGAGAAGAACTACCCTACATCCACCAATGGAAGAACCACACTATCAAAAGAAAATTGGAGGATCATACAAAGTGAATTACAACGTGCTAGCTCATCTTAGGAATTTGATGGCCAGATTAAGCATTTATGATGCTCAGATCTTGTCAAAGAAGATGAGAGAGTCTCTAGTAACAGCTTTGCTTGACCTAGAGATTTTCTTAGCCCGATTGGCTAGCACATCGTTAAATGAAGTTTGTTTATTGAAAGAATAGCCTGGGGTAACCTTTACAGATGAAGATTTACTGCTCGGTACCGCGGGCCACAACTGAGCACTTTACATCTCAGTTAACATCAGTAGATTTGTGTTGTCCAAAGTTTTAGTAGATCGTGAAGCATCACTCCACTTAATAAGTCTACGGACATTGGCCTATTTGGACATTGAAGCCCAAGAGCTTATGACCGATAAAATGATGTTAAGAGGATTCAACCAAAAGGGAGAGAGAGTCCTGGGATTGATTACATTGCTTATGAAGGTTGGAGAACTAGCGACAACTGCTAAATTCCACATCATCAACGCTGAGACCTCTATCAACGCTCTACTGGGTCGACCTTGGATTAATGAGCACAACATGGTTCCATGATCTCTACATTAGTGCATCAAGTACAATAAATAAGGACAAGAGCATTGCATTAAAGGAGATCTATAGCCGTTTTCAGTGCATGAAGTTGGTATTCATGAAGATGTTGCCTACCACACACATCCAAAGAAAGTGTCTTCTCTCATGAAAATATGACAAGCAAAAATAAAGATTAAGAAAAATCACAAATAGGAGGCCATTAAACTCCGCTTCAGCGATCTTTCACCTCTATTTTGCAACAAGTTGGTGGAGGTTCTTTTAGTTCAGACACCCGAGCTCAAGGCTGGGGACGTGAACGAGGAAGAACTAACTTAATCCTTGAATGAACTAGGTCAACCATCTACATTGGTGATGAAGATAGTTCTGAAGATGAAATAATGACGACAAAATAAAAGAAACCTCAGTACGAGATATCCTTAGAAGATATAGAGCAAAGCGAATATGAGACGATGTATGATTGGATAAACTACTATGTGAATGTTGTGACCCTTACTCCTATCCTCCCTCAAAAGTTTGAGAGCTTAAAGGTCAAGGAATTATGTAGCACTGGTTCAAAGCCGATCAAGTTTTATCATGCTTATACTTCTACTGATCTTGAAAATCATGTAAATTTGGATGATAATCCTTATGAATTAATGGAATTATTTATTGGTTACTTTTTACCTTGTGTACAAAAGTTGATTGAATAGGGATATTTTCCAAAACAAATGCCAAAAGATAAATTAAAACTTTTTGAAAAATTATGGAATTTTAAAAGTCAAACTCCAAACTCGAAAGAGGGTCTTATATTTTGTATAGTCGGACCAGTCGATGATTCGGAACTTTTCATGATTGTTACTAGTGAATTGGAAGAGGATTTCCTTGATATAGAGAATGAATCTACTGATCAGCTAATAGAAGATGCTCCGTCCTAAGGAAATCAAGTTGGTGAAATTTTGAGACATGACCAATTTGAGGCAAAGTTGGGGATTTTTGGATTTGGGTTGAAATTAAATGAAATTGAGGCTTCAAAAAGGCCAATTGAAGATAAAGTTTGATGTTTAGGAATGTTATGAAGAGTTTGCAACATGAATTATGGAGCTTAGTAAATGCCTCTTAATTGAGTGGGCTATGGGCTTAATTAGGTGAGATTGGGTCATGTGGCCAAAATTGGGGGTTTTGATTTGGATCAAAATTGGGCTCAAAACATGGGCCAATTGATCTTGGATTTGGTTTAGATTAATCATAAAAGGTGAACTTGAGTTTAGGATTGAAACTGAGCGAAAATGGGACCAATTTGATGGGCATTTCAGGTGGATTTGTGGGGATTGGGTCTTTAAAAGCAATTTTAGGGGTTTGGGTCAAAATGGCTAAATTGGATCATGTGGTTGTTGGGAAAAGTGAAATTAGGAATATTTGGAAGGTTTTGGAAATTTTTGGGATTTTTTGAAATTTTTAGAATTTTGGGCTAAGGAGGGGTATTTTAGTAAGTTGACAACTTTTGGTGATTTTGGAGAATTTTGATATTTTCAAAAGGTTTGAAATGTCTTTCAAACAAATTTGGGCTTTTTGGGTAAATTTAGGAATTTTGGCCAAATTTAGGATTTCAATGGTACTTAGGTAATTTGGGGGAATTTAGAGGCAAAAGGCTAAGTTGGGCATTTTAGAAGAGTTAGGGTGCCAACCACCATAATTAACTCATTGACAAATGGGAACCCTATTTTGGCCCTCTATGTACTGGTCTTAGCTAAACCATAGCCTAGGGATAGTATGTTCAGAGGACCATCCACATGAGTATCCCAAAAGCATCAAGGTATCAAAGTTAAGAAATTTTGGTTTGTGCTTGTGAGTGGTTGTGAGTGAGGTGATTACTGGTGAGTGACTTAGCTCTAGACCAACACCCAAGGCCAACACTAAGGTCAAACAGTACTGGTGTGGGGTTTGCCCGTAAGAAGCTGTCGGTCATCGGAATCCCACCTACTAAGTGCTAGAGGTTAGGACAAATAGGTTCAAGTTGAGCAAAGAAGAGTGTAGAATTTCTAATGGTGAGGGTTTCCTTATAGTCCTCTAGAAATAATCAATAGGAAAGTGCTAAATAGTCAAC
>NW_018249830.1:2680-48975 GCF_001263595.1 Phalaenopsis equestris | reverse complement strand
AACTAGACCTCAACCAAAAATGAGGTCAACACCTTTCTCATAAGATTACGCTAATTTCAAAAGTCAATCCGTTGCAATATTTGATGACCTGACCAACAGTCTCCGGATGTGTAGCGAGATGGTCGATAATCTTATTGCAATTTTATATAATTTATGTTCCCCTCCGTACTATCAAGGGATAGATTTTGGCAGACTTTCTCGCTGTATACCCACTTACAGTTGGGTCCCCACTTAATTATGAACTACTAAATGAGCAGGTACTACAAATGGAATTCTCCAGTACACAACACTAGAAAATGTACTTTGACGGAGCTTCGTCAGTAAAAAAGGACAAAAGACCAGGCACAGTTATACCAAGTAAAGCATGTATTGGTTTGATCCTTTTCACGCCAGATAAGGGTATGCTGAGGTTCTCATACCACCTGACAGAGCCATGTACTAATAACAAAGTAGAATATGAAGCCTTAATCATCGGATTAGAGTAGAAAATCTCGATAGATATAACAGACATTGCCATCTATGGTGACTCACAACTCGTCATCCAATAAGTCGTCAGACAATGCAAGATTTTGAAACTGAGATTAATAGAATACCATCAGTATACGATGAAGCTACTGGAACAGATCCCTAACGTGACTTTCTACTAGATTTTTAAGGGAGATAATGCCCATGATGACACTCTGGAAAAACTCGTAAAAGAAATGACATGTCCCCGGGAGGATTCCATTGATGTCACAGTACAAGGAAGACAAGTTTTGTCTCCGATCAACCTCAAAACTCTACACAAGCTCGGGAAAGAAGAAGAAATGATAGTTGCAGTTGTTGAAATCAGTAAAGACTGGCACAAGCCATTGATAGAATATTTGCATACTGGAAAGCTACCAAAGGACAAGTCTAAAGCACATCAGATTACAAAAAGGGCTATATCATATGCTCTAGTAGGTGATGTCCTCTACAGGAGATCGCTCGACCAGATGTGGCTATGATGTTTAAGCAAAGTTGAAGCACAAATAATTGTCAAAGAAGTGCATGCCGCACTGTGTGGCACTCACAAGTCAGGGTCAAAGATGAAAATGAAGATCAAAAGACTAGGATATTATTGGTCAGCAATGATTTCTGACTGCGTAGATACAACTAGAAGATGTCACCAGTGCCAAGTGCATGGGTGATTTTACACCAAACCTCAAATGTGCTACACCCAACCGTCGCCTCATGGCCATTAGAGTGTTGGAGCATGGACATAATAGGTCTGATAGAGCCTCCGTCTTTTAAAGTACATATGATCATACTTATGCTACAGATTATTTCTCCAAATGGGTAGAGGTACTGCCCTTACGAGAGGTTACAACATAGCACTTCTAAATGAGTACTACAGATTATTTCTCCAAATGGGTAGAGGTCTTCAAAAGCCAACTCGTCTACCATTTTGGAGTACCGCGAAGAAAATTTTTTGATAATGGGACAGCCTTTAAAAGAACCAAAATCAATAATTATTTCATCTAATGGCATGGGATAGATTGGAGATACTCTACAATTTACTATCCGAAAGCAAATAGATTAGCCGAAGCCATCAAAAAGACATTGGTACAGATTTTAAAAAAAACACTGGATGAAAACAAAAGAAATTGGCACAATAAGTTATTAGAAGCCTTGTGGGCCTATCAGACGACGTTTAACACTCCCACTCAATGCACACCCTACATGCTCGTGTACGTTGATGAGGCCGTACAACTGTTAGAAGTTCAGATGCCGTCTTTCAGAGTCACTGTCGCCAACCAACTTACAATAGCAAAAAGTGCAAAACTCGGACTTGAAGAACTAGAGAGTCTTGATGGAAAATCACTTGAAGCACAAGAACAATTGGAACTTTACCAGGCAAAGATGGTACAAGCTCGTGACAAATTGGTCCACCCAAGGATATTTAAAGTTGGTTACCTCTTACTCCTGCTCAAAAGGCCTATTCTTGCATGCTGCAAGATAGGTGGAAAATTTGAGCCAACTTGGAAGGGACCGCTTGTCATAGAAGAGGTCTACATAGGAAGAGCCTACCAGTTAGTGGATTTATGAGGAGAAAGGCCCATGTTGCCGATCAACGGAAGATACCTGAAGGCATACTACACAACCTATCATTTCTTAATATTGCTTGATTTGAAATTTTGAAACTCTGATTGTTCTGGGATTATCTATTTGGCCAAATGTCTGTGATCGGGTCCAAAAATTTTGTAATAAGATTAACCTCAACATAATGAAAATTTTTAAAAATTACGCAGTTCAATTTTCTCATTTTTACCTTTAAATTTGATGTTCTACTGAATTAAATGAAATACACACATAAATAAACAATTTTCTCACCAAAATAAGCTAAAATTTTCTTTAATAAATACTTTGTTTTGTTATTGTTCATGCTAAGTTTCAGCTCACTGACATTTTTCCTTTCATCAACAGAGAAATGTCAAGCCAGAGGCTGATCTTTGCCTAAAAGACGGCTGGAACCTCGCACTCAATGAGGGAATGGTGCCGCAGGGCGGCACTATAAAGTTTGACATGGAATTTAGTCACGTTGACATGGATTATGAGGGGCCTCTAATGGATGTTGTCAGCCAACAGGAAAAAGAAAGGCTGCTCTCACTGCTAAGGTTAAGCACCAAATACAATTCATCACTGAGGGGAAAGAATGTGATGGTACAACCAGACCTGATAGAGGGGATGTGCCACCTACTGTCCATGATAGCTACGCCGACTGGGGGCCCGGTCGCTGTCGACAAAATGAAAAACTACGGGATGCTCCACTATGAAGAACTCATCGTAGAAATGCTAGTCGTCGAAAGCAGAGGGCTTCCTTACGAGAAGAAAAGAGATGCCAGAAAGAGGCAAAAAACTTGCTCACCCCTATCCCTAAGGGGAATATCTATGATCTGGGCATGAGAGAAACCTCTTCTACCTTGCCTGCTACAGTTGATGAGTCAACATTTGGTACAAAGCTGGAAGTACTACCAGCTTCAACTGTTCTGTGTAAGGGTTGCCCTACCTACAACGCCGAGATACCAGCATGCATGTCAGCTACAGCGACAATTGTAGAGTGCCCAGACTGCAATTTCCTACACCTACAGCGCTGCAACACTTTATAGGAGAACACATATACTGATGATGGGTCTCAGAACACTGATTACTGGATGGATGCAGGACCATATATCCTGTTGAGTACAAAGTCATATGTCCCGTCAGACGTAGAGTCATACATTCTTCTGCAAATAGAGAGAACACCAGCTTGGATTCCGACAAATGTTTAAATGAGGGAATATCCCTGATAGTTGCCAATCCTCAATATGGCATAATATTATAAAAAAAAGTAAAGTAAAAAAAAGTAATTTTAAATTCTACGAAGAAGAGCAAGGAGAATCCATCAACATATTAGAAGGATTGGAATTATACACCAGGGACTTCTCAAAAAGTGATGAACGAAACATTCTCGACTGCATTTTTGACCTGAGAGATAGAGGTCGAGCAGGCCAACTTATGGAAAGAACCAACTCCGAGCCAAGAAAGTGGATGTGAGGAAAGGAGATGATCACTATCCAGCGTGGCTGCTGTTATAACTTCACCAATGATGGACAAGAAAATCCTCCTGGGATTCTCAGACATGATCAGGTGGATTTATTACCTCCGATGATAAAATGGATGATTAAAATAATGGTCTGATGGAGCATACTTCTAGCTGACTGTATAACACTTGTATTATCAACATATATGATGAAGGGGACCGCATACCTCCGCACATTGACCATCATGACTTTGTGAGACCTTTATGCACGGTCTCATTCATGAGCAAAAGCAATATTATATTTGAAAAAAGAAATAGATATTATTATCCCTGGTTAATTCAGAGGATCCATGAAAATACTGCTACCTGTTGGTTCTGTGCTAGTCCCTAAAGGGAACGAAGCAGACATCACCAAACACTATATTCCAGAGGATTGACACAATAGGGTGTCCGTGACCTTTTGATGAATGGATAACAACAGAATGTCATATGGATTTCAACCAGATCTAGAGTTGGAATAACTACTATTGTATGAGCTATGAGAGGGTTGCACCTCTGAGTACATGCAAAGGGAACTCTTGTCCTGATGTGTGGCTTAGAAGGTCTTCTCGATCAGAAGCTTGCCACACCAGGGACAAACATTCAGAGGATTCCTTTCCGTTTAACTACATTTCATTATAGCAGTAATGATATGTATCAAACATGCTCAGCCTACGATATGTACTTGGAATGGAACAATTTTGGATGTACTTTGATGCAGTTAGCATATTGTACTTTTTTTTAAGCATTGGCCTACACTCAATCTTTAACATTTATTGGAGCAGATTGAAGAAGTTTCTTTCAGAAATTTGTCTGTTTGTTCAATTTTGTTTTTGGTGTGACGGATAAGAGTCATGAACCATACGTTGGTTCAAGAATCACAATGAACAAAGAGCAAAACAAAACAAAAACTTAACGAAAATAAAACTTATATAAAAATAACCAACAAACAAAAAACAAAATAACTCTCTTTTGAAAAAATCAACAAACTAAAATTAAATTTTGAAAACATATTTTGATAATTAAATGTGATGAAAACAATGAGAAAAGAAAATAAATTTGTTGAGTTGATTCTCCCAATTTTGAGGTCTCTTACTCTTTGCTCTCGCACAATGTCTATCTTTGTTTGAACTAGTTCTCTTCACATCCTCGTGGAATTTCACGTTTCGCACAAAACCTCATAAAAATTTCACAAATCTTCTTCAACAATGTTAACATTTTCACACGACACATATCTTTGGATTCAACACTTTCAATTCTCATTTTAGAATCAGTCATTTACTTCTGATTCTTTTTCTTTCAAGGTCGGTCCTTAAATTCCAACTCTCTTTTGAGATTGATCCTTAACTTTCAATTGTCATTTCGGAATCAATCCTTAATTTCTAATTCCTTTCCTTTCGAGGTCGGTCCTTAACTTCTGAATCTCTCTTAAGATTGATCCTTAACTTTCAATTCCTTTCAATTCTCATTTTAGAAATTTTAGAAACAGTCCTTAACTTCTGATTCCTTTCCTTTTGAGGTCGGTCCTTAACTTCCGACTCACTTTTGAGATTGATCCTTAACTTTCAATTTTCATTTTAGAATCAAAGTCAGTCTTTAACTTCTGACTCTCTTTTGAGATTGATCCTTAATTTTTAATTCTCACTTTGGAATCAATCCTTAACTTCTATTTCCTTTCCTTTCGAGGTCAGTTCTTATCTTTTGACTCTCTCTTGAGATTGATCCTTAACTCTCAATTCTTATTTTTGAATCAGTCTTTAACATCTGATTCCTTTCCATTTGAGGTCGGTCCTTAACTTCCGACTCTCTCTTGAGATTGATCCTTAACTTTCAATTCTCATATTGGCATCAATCTTTAACTTCTAATTGCTTTCTTTTTGAGGTCGATCCTTAACTTCTGACTCTCACTTGAGATTTATTTTTAACTTTCAATTCTCATTTTGAATTCAGTCCTTAACTTCTAATTCCTTTCCTTTCAAGGTCAGTCCTTAACTGGCGACTTTCTCTTGAGATTGATCCTTAAGTTTCAATTCTAATTTTTGAAATAGTCCTTAACTTCTTATTCCATTCCTTTCAAAGTTGGTCCTTAACTTTTGACTCCTCTCTCTTGAGATTGATTCTCTCTTGAGATTGATTCTTAACTTTCAATTCTTATTTTTGAATCAATCCTTAACTTATGATTCCTATCCTTTTGAGGTTCGTCCTTAACTTCTTACTCTATTTTGAGATGTATGCTTAATTTTTTATTCTTATTTTGGAATCAGTCCTTAACTTTTGATTCCTTTCCTTTTGAGCTCAGTCCTTAACTTCAGACTCAATTTTGAGATTGATCCTTAAATTTAAATTCTCATTTTGGAATCAGTCCTTAACTTCTGATTCCTTTTCTTTCGAGGTCGGTCCATAACTTCTGACTCTCTTTTGAGATTGATTCTTAACTTTCAATTCTCATTTTGGCATCAGTACTTAACTTTTGATTTCTTTCCTTTCGAGGTCGGTCCTTAACTTCGGACTCTCTCTTGAGATTGATCCTTAACTTTCAATTCTCATTTATGAATCAGTCATTAACTTCTGATTCCTTTCCTTCGAGTTTGGTCCTTAACTTCCGATTCTCTCTCGAGATTGATCCTTAACTTTCAATTCTCATTTCAGAATCAGTCCTTAAATTCTGATTCATTTCCTTTTGAGGTCGATCCTTAACGTCCGACTCTCTTTTGAGATAGATCCTTAACTTTTATTTCTCGTTTTGGAATCGGTCCTTAACTTCGGACTCTCATTTGAGATTGATCCTTAACTTTCAATTCTCATTTTAGAATCAACCCTTAACTTCTGATTCCTTTACTTTCATGGTCGATCCTTAACTTCTGACCCTCTTCTGAAATTAATACCTAAATTTCAATTCCCACCCTGAGGTTAACACTTACTTACTGAGTCCCATCCTCTATAAAAACCTGAAACTTCATAACTTAAACCCACTGTCCAATCCTTAGCGAGAGTTCCTACTTCTTGATTTTAATCAAATATTCACTTGTTAATTCCCCAGCAGAAACAAATAGCACACACAATTTCTCACCTCCTTCTTGGTCTGTTTATTTAGGAGTTTGTATTGGTCCTATTGATCTAGTCGGTCAACGCCAATATGAGCGGTGTGCTTGTCCAGCACATCACACCTATTGGGGGTCCATTTCTTGACCTCACTTTTGGTTGAGATTTAGATTTTCCTCTTTAGTAGCCTAAGTTCTAGCCATAGGACTTTCCTATTGACTATTCTTAGAAAACTAGAAAAGGAACTCTCACTATTAGAAATTCTAAACTCCTCCTTGCTCAACTTGAGGCTCTACATATTGCTTCTGACCTCTATCACTTAGTAGGTGGGGTCATTATGAGGGAGCTCAAGGAGAGTTCATATAGGACTATTTGACTTTAGGGTTGACCCTGGGTGTTTGTTTAGAGCTAAGGCACTTACTTGCACTCACCTTCCACCACAATCACTCACAACCCTAAACCTAAGAATTTCCTAGTTTTAGTCCCTTGATCTTTTGGTCCATAGCACATTTATGCTGGTTGGCACCCCAATTCTACCAAAAATACCCAACTTGGCCTTTTTTCCCCTGAACTCCCCCAAATTACCTAAGTACCATTGAAATCCTAGATTTGGCAAAAATTCCTAAATTTACCCAAAATACCCAAAATTGTTCAAAAATCATTTCAAACCTTTTGAAAACATCCAAATTACCCAAATCTCCAAAAAATTACAAAAATTACCAAAATGCCCCTCCTTGGCACAAAATTTCAAAACTTCCAAAAATTCTCAAAACCTTCCAAATATACCAAATTTCATTTTTCTCAACTACCACATAACCCAATTTGACCAATTTGACCAATTTGACCATTTTGACCAAAACCCCCAAATTTCCTTTAAAGGCCCAATTTCCCTAAATTTACCTCAAATGTCCATCAATTTGGTCCCAATTTACCCCAATTTCATTCCTAAACTCAAATTCACATTTCATATGACAAATTTAAGCAAAATATAAGCTTAATTGGCCCATGTTTTTAGCCCAATTTAGATCTATGTCAAACCCCCAATTTTGGTCCTTTGGCCTAACCCCACCAAATTCAAGCCCATGGCCTACTCAATTAGCCTCAATTTGAATCCTAAACTCTTCATAAATAAACATCAAGCTTGACCTTTATTTTTTTTTGGTGAGGCCTAAATTTCATTTAATTTCATCCTAAATCCATAAATCCCCCAATTAGCCCCAAATTGGCTGTCTCTAAATTTCACCAAATTGATTGCCTTAGCACCAAAATTGACACCCAATTTATGTTGAAAACTCTTCATGATGTTCCTATTGACCATTTTCAACAATCAATTTGGACTTATCTCAAGTCTAGCCCAATTTAGACCCAAGTCTAACCCAACATGCCCAAAGTGACCAAAAATTCCAAATCACCAAAAATCTTCATTACAATCATCTACACAATGTTGATCAATAAATTAGGCTCAAAGTCATGGCTAGCCTAGCCCAAACCCAAGCTTTGGTGATTTGAACCGACATTGGACCCATGCACCAAAATTGACCTAGTCATGTCAAATTGGTCAAGGCAAGTCTTGTACAGCCAATTTTGGACCTTATTGACCAAGCTAAACCGTATAGAACTACCAAAATGAGACATGGACCAAAGGTTCCCTAAATCAAGGGATTTTCTTCCAAATTTGCTTAATCCTAAAGGATTTTTGCTAAAACTAAACACCTGCCCAAATAAATTATTGTGACAGATTCCCCTGGCTCATTTGACCTCCTGGCCACCTCCCCTAGCCTTGTTGGCCGGCCTAGTCACCGGAGGAGCCAAAAGCGTGAGCCACCACCCAAAAATTCAAACCTAATTCAAACCTAGAGGCCACCTCAATGCATTTGTAATTTAGATCATCTCTGACCTCCACATAAGCAACACTTTGCGCCCATACATTGGCCCACAGATCCACCCTAAGCATTTTTTCTTATACATTGGCCATGGAGGGTGTGCTAAAATTTTCTTAAGGAGACCCCTCTAAATTGTTCCCACAGCCTCTTTGAGACCTCTTGCCTCTTTGAGACCTCTGCCTCTTTGAGACCTCTTCAGTGCAACCCAACCACTTCTCTGCCCCAATTCCCCTTACTGGAGTTCGTTTTTTGAGCTCAAATCCTTGTCGGAGACAAGACATTCTCCACCACATCTCTACAGTGCACCAAATTTAAATAAAACTCATCCACACCATCACCACAGTGAAATAAGAAGAAGCCCCATCAAATCCCCCTCATACAGAGCTTCTATACTATACTTTGATCAACACCCAAATTCAGCCTTGATTGAATTTGGGCCTAGACCTTTCACCACGACCAGAGGCTCAATCCCTAGCCTCCTTTGACCTCCATGAAAGTGCTGAGCACCTCTGACTGAAGCTTCCTTTCTTAGAGTAAAGGTATTGAACTTTCCCTCTTCCTGAGCCTAATTTGATTCTCCATTTAATTAGAATTGATTTAATGGCATGTTTATCATATGAATGTGTTCATCACACTTAGACGAGGTCATAGGATCAAACCTAAGGTCATTTGGTTGAGAAAAAGGAGAGATCTTAAGGTTATAGGGTTTACGATCACGGGTTCACTCTATTTGGGGACGATCACATGGAGCTGTTGGATCGCGCGTGTATCAAATGGAGGGCTCTGATTACGCCGGATGAGAGCGTGGTTCATAAAGCGTGGGTCGAGTCATCGGTTATGTGGATGGCAGCGTCCAACCAAAGCGTGCCACGTGTATTTTCAGAGCTGCCATAGTTTGACGCGGCACCGCGGGTTTAAGTAGAAAAATAGGGATTTATATATCTCAAAAAATGCATCGTAACCTAAAAAAACCATATCTTGATACAGAACAATCACAAAAATAAAATAAAAAAACCCTAGTGCTCGTGAACAAAGGAGAACATTGTGTAAATGGTTTGAAGTTTGTTTGATATATATTTTATTTTTAATTAAATAAATACTATATTGAGTCTTTTAATTCTTCATGCATGTAGACATTACACCATGGCTTGATATTTTGGCATGTTGTTGCCTCTATCATGGGGAATATTCTCTGATTTTTTCAAAGTTAGACAGGATCTCCAGATAGATATCCATATTTTTCAAGTTTATGTCTATTATTTGCATAAATTAATCATAATAATTTGCATTTTGCTTAAAAAAATCCAAGAAAATTTTGAAAGGCTTTTTGTTACTAGAGAACGCTTTGGAAAATTTTTCATGAGTTAAGTCATTAAGAACACACTTAACTTAAAAAAAAATCCTAAAGGAAATTAATTTGGGAAATGTAATCATCTAAATGAATTGGTTTTTAATCTCAATTGTAATTTGAAGTTCAGAGAACTCTCCATAAAAATTTCAAAATAATTGGAGTTCAATTGATAACTCAAATTGATTTTTTTAAGTTAAATACCACTTTGACATTAAAATGATTTTTAATAATTAAAATGCAACTCAAAAATATATAAAAATTGGTTTTTTGAGTTTTTTGTAATCAGAGGGATATTCTTAAAAAAAGTTTAAATAAAATAAAAACTTCATTTATTAAGCCTATTTTAATATTTAAATAATTAAAAATTAAATAAAAATCACAAAATTAAAAAAATTCATGAGAATGTTTTAAATTGTTTCTTAAGTATTTAGGAGCAATTGGAATATTTTTTCCCAATTTTTCAAGTGAAGATATTGAATTTTAAAGTTTAAAAATTATTTTTAAAAGGCTAAAAAATGGATTTCACTTAAATAATTTTAATAATTCAAATAAAAATTAAGAAAATGTGAAATTTGTTTCTCTAGGTTCTTTGACCTTAGAGAGATTTAATAAAAATATTAAACTTAATTTTTCACATTCAAAATATTTTATAATTAATTAACACTTTAGAAATTAAAATAATTATAGTAACTCAAATAAAACTTAAAAAAACATGAAATTTGGTCATAGTGGTTCCCTGCTCTAGGTCTACCTTCAGTACAAATTTCAAGGAACTGGGCTTTTTCCTGGTCAAGTTATGGAATTTCCTTTGAAAAATCCTTTTTTTGCATAAAAAATAATATGTAAATTAAATTAAAATTTGAAAAAGCACATTTTGTCCTTTTATGTCTTAATTGACCCATGAGTGAGGTGGGATAAAAATTCTAAAGTCATTTGGATTAAATTTGATAAATTATAAAGTGATAAAGCCTTAGGGACAAAAGTGTAATTTTTGAGGTTTAGCCTAAATTAACATTAGGCTTAACTCAAGAAAGGTAAATGGGAAACCTTTGATCTTAATTAACATATTTGGATGATTGAAACATAAGGGAATAATTGGTAGAAACCAATCTCACTTTTTCCTAGTTTAAGGATAGATGTGTAAATTCCTTAAATCATTAAAATTTGGAAGTCTACCAAATTAAACGATCCTAGACTTTGGGGTATGGTGTTGGGTGTTAATAACTCATTAATTTAAAACCACCATTTTTGATGTTCAAATAGCATTTTAAAGTCATGATGATGAATTATTATCACTTAGAAATCTCCTTCAAAATGATTAAGACATTCACTAGGACACATTCACTAGGACACATTCACTAGGACCTTAAGGGCTTAGTAGTGACTGAAGCTAAATCAAATTTGGTTAAATGAGGATTAGAAAAGTGAATGTAAATAAAAAGTTGAACACCTTTCAAACACTACAAGCCCAAGCTAAAACTAAAAATTGACTAAATGGCTTAATAACACTAACTTGCTCCTTTTAAGGGTCTTCACCCACACAATTTTCAAATTGAGTGATAAATGAGAATTACCCTACTCTTAGGGATAATTGAAACATCAATGTTCATTGAGAATTAGAGATGTTTACATGATGAGTTATTAAGAAACATAATAATTTTAAATAAGCTCGAGGCTTTTCACTAGGCGGTGAGAGGGAAGCATGGACCTACTTCTTTCTCCAGACCTGTTGGATACCTCAGTGGTCTACTAAACTTAATATATTTTGCTTTACAAAAATCATCCTTAATCAAACTAATGGGGACATACCAAGATATGATTTAGGATTTGGTAAATCACTGGAACCTTATTTTTCTCACTTCATAAAATGCCCTTACATGCATTTATTAGTTTCTGATGGTGGAACGAGAAGACTCGTCAGGTACGCTTTTACAGTTTACAGTACCGTCTTTTTTTCTATACTTTCCACACTGTACTTTCATGCGTATAAACTTGCATGTTAAACAAAGATGTCACCCTACATGAAAATGAAAACTAAAATCAATCAAGATAAAATTCACCGCCACAACATTCAAAATATAAAACAACTCAAAATTTAATCACAAACATCACACGAAACAACAACTGGAACTAAATTAAGACGTCTCTATTATATGATCGAAAATCCAGCTGAGGAGGAAGCCTACAGTTGCTAGCGAGGCTTCCCATGGTTCAAATGAATGTATGGAACTCATTAAGTTGAGTTTAGTAACTTCATTTGGACTAAGTGAATCCAATAAAAAATAGTGGTTCCGGAATGAGGGAGCTGTAGGATCTTAATCGGTGTTGCTCTAATCAACTTTAATATGCCATATAATATTGAAAGAACTTTAACTATAGGGCCAGCCATAGGGACATCTGATTTCACATCATAACTTGACACCCTAGAAAACTTAAACTCATTACGGCCTTAAACTCATGACGGCAAGGATTTTGGAGCTAGCATGGTGGGCAGCACAACCATCTTCAAGCAATAAAACATGTTTTCCCCAGCTAAACCAACTTCCTTCCTTAGAATTAAACAAGCCATAATATTTCAAGGTTGTTTGCTTATGCCACATAAATTCTCACCTCATCTTTAGTCCTTTGTACAGCTCTGTCATACAATATAAGCCTTAACTCGTCTTAGGATTTTGAGGTTGTCGTTCATCACGACCTAAATCCTCACGACCTAAATCCTCACCCTAAATCCTCACCTCTTTCAAGCTATTTGTGTGATCGTTTCACACGAATGTAAGCCCTAAATAAATAAAATTTGGATGATAAAACACTTAAATATTTCTCCTCAAAACTGAAGCCAAACAATATGATAGACTGGGAAGTCACTGAGGTTCTCCTCTAGATCTATGACATCCCCTAGTTCTTCCTCCTTTGGATTCCAAAACAACATGTTCCAAATTTGAGCCATTCTCACTTCACACCTTATTGTCTGATCTTGATGAAAAGTTCTATTTTTTTGACCTCTTTGAAGATAATATTTCATAGTTTTTATCGAGAGTTTTCTTAGGTGACTTCGGTTATCTAAGATGTAATTAACTATAGGGGCTTGCCCTTATAGAAAGCTTTGCCCTTATAGTTGCCCTTATAGAAAGCTTGTCTGAACCCAGCTTAAAATAAACCCTAATTAATTCTTCAAGAAATTATGGGCAAACGTAATGGTTACGCAGACTAAACGGATGTCATATTTTTCTTAGTTTATTTGATTGAGGCTCACCTCAAGTTTTATATATATATATATATATATATATATATGTAAATTAAAATGTCTTTCCAAAGTAGGGCGACTAGATTTCGATTCCGGTGGCCGACATCTTCTAACGGGCAACTCCATAACCCAAAAATAGTACCGACAGTATCCTTCATAAACTATATTTTACTAGGCATTTGTTCTAGAGCTTCAACAAATGGAATTTTTATGGTTATTTTCTAAAATATTTCTAAGAATTTTGGGGAATGTTTATCCAATTTTTGTTGTTTCAATCTTTGAAAAAATGGAGGTGGAAGTTTTTCAACTGTAATTTTCATTAGTTTAAAAAGATATTCTGAGTCATGAGGAATATCTTCCTCAAACTTTTCATATTCCACCCCTTCTTTCTCAACTTCAAACTCTTTATGAATTTTTGTCCACACTTCTCTTTCACTTCTTAGTTGAATAGCTTTAATTTGCTCTTTATTTTTGTGTTTAGCATTAATCTCAACATTACTAGGAATAGTTCTTTGAGGCCTATTGCTAAGTGCAGTAGCAATATGTCCTAATTTATTCTCAATGTTTCTAATTGCCACTCCCTAACTTTGTAATTATTTACCCATTTGTAATACCAATTCTTCCATAAAAAAATTTCTTCTCCTTAAATTATGAATTGTTGTTAAAGCCTGCAGGATAATAAGGTCTATAGTTATTATTTCCTTGATTATTTACATTTTTTAAAGGGTTTGCTTGATTGTTCCACCATTGCGGATTTAGACTATTAGAGTTATTATTATTCCAACGTAAATTAGGTTTATTTTTCCAATTAGAATTGTAATAATTAGAATAAATATTTATAGGTTAATTAATTATTTTGTTTGAAGTTTAATATGATGATTGAGAATCTATCATTTGCCCGAATGAATTTTCCTCAACCACAAGAAGGGTTTGAGCTAAATTCATTCCAAATTGATCCAACTTTTTTTAAAATTTCAACAATTTGAGTAGCCAAAATATAATTACATCCGAGTCATGAACACTAACCACTCTTTTTGGATTTACCCTTTCAGAGGGCTATTGAAAATTCTTAGTAGTATTCTCTTCAATTAACAAATATGCTTCATCAAAAGGTTTTGACATGAATGATCCAAGAGCAGTAACATCAATAATAGATCCAAGAGTTTCCACTAATCCATTAAGAAATGTTTGAATTTGTAACCAATCTTGTAAATCATGGTGTGGACACTTCTTAAAAAGTTCTTTAAATTGTTCACAAGCTTCATATATTGATGCCCCTTCAAACTGATAAAAAGATGTATTATCGTTTCTAGGCTTAGTTGTTTTTTATGGTGGAAAATATTTAGTCAAAAATTTTTGAGATAATTCTACCCAAGTTCTAATTGATCCAGGTGCTAAAGAGTTTAACCACATCTTAGCTTTATTTCTTAATGAAAAAGGAAAAAAATCTAAATCTGACGACATCTCCACCAAACTTAAATGTAGCACATAATTATAGAAAACTAACAAGATGTAAATTAGGATCTTCAGATGGTATTCCCCCAAACTGATTATTTTGTATTATTTTAATAATAATAGGTTTAAGCTCAAACAAATTAGTAGCTACAATAGGAGTTTGTATAGTCAAGTGAATTTCATCTACTATAGGATTAGCATAGTTTCTTAACGGTCTCTACACATGTTGATGTTCATTTTTACTACTTTAATTATTTAAATTGTTTGTCATTTTGTTAAGTTTTTTTTTAAATTTTTCTTATAGTTCATTCTAATTCGGAATCGTAAGGTACTAATCCTTTGGATCTTAATCTTCGTATACACAAATAAAATTAACAAATATAAAAATAAGCACTTATATATATATTACTTTTTTTTAATAATTTTTATAGTCCAAACAAAGCCTTTTAAGTAATTTACCACAGCCTCCCCGGAAACAACGCCAAAAACTTGATGCAGAAATTTGTGTGCGCTATTAATGTTTATCAACACCACAACACACACGACAGCTATACTAGAAAATATGCAGATCAATCACAATAAAATTTACTTGTATAATCAGATCTCTTTTTTAAAATATTTAAAGCTACCACTCTTGGTGAGTTAAGGTGTGCTTTCAATTTCAAATCGTCACTAAGTTACAAACGCAAGTATATGTGTTGCTGAAGTAATTAAGGGCACTAATGGATTCCTAAGTATCAACCCCATAGGGAGATGAAAATTCTTATGTTAATAATACAAAGATACAATATTTAAACTATAGAAAGCTTAAGTAAGTAAGCAGGGCAAATTTTGTTTAATTTTGCTAAAGAAAATAGGTTTACTACACTAATCTCTAAACTTCAAAGGTAAATTTACTAAAATTGAACTAAGTTTTGTAACGAAGAGTTCAAACTTAAGAAAGTATCCTTCCCATTACAATGAGGTTATAGCCAGTGAATTATCAAATTGTAAAAAAATGTATTGTGCTAAATAGGAGCACTTATAATCTTTATCCTTTTTACGAGTGATAATAAACATCGTCCATTCCAGTGTTTGGTCCCTAAATCAACGTGTAGACTAGGAAGATACTGGCTCTCACTTTAGAGTTTCCATGTTTCCCTCCCGTGAGGGCTATTATCTCGCTTTAGTTTACAAACATCTAGACCAAATTGGGGATTTTAGTCTGTCACCTTAAAATCTCCAATCCTACACTCATCAATGAATATTTATCTAATTATTTGCACTCAACCCCATGAACTACATCCTCATCCATGAAATCAAATGTGACTCTTACTTTATTTTAGAATGCATAGCCCTCTTGGATCGTATATTTCACAACAAATTTTAATAATTCATTTGGTCAGATCAAAAAGTAAATGAATTTAAAAATTTGAATCATCACAATTATGAAATTAAAATAGTGCACAAAAATCTTTTTTCTTCACTTAACTGTATATCTTTGTAGGGAAAAGGACAAAGAAATGTACACAGAATTCATAAGGAAGAAACAACAAAACATGGATTTTATATATGAAAACAAGTTTACAAAAAAAGGTAAAGAAAATAACTTAACTTGATCTCGTCCCCAAGAAAATCCCTTTAAGTTCCTTTGAATCACTTTCCTTTTTTACAATAACACTCAACTCTCCTTTAGAAATCTAATGAAGAAGAAATCTCTCACTTTCCCTCTTCTCTTACAATTCTTAGAGAAGGTCTTCACCAGGACTCTCCAAACTCTCCCAAACACTTGACATACACGTCTCTCTCCTTTTATGACATAGAAACACTCTTTTATAATGTAAAAATGAATTTCCCAAGAGTATCCCTTGGCACCCCTTCATATTCCGTCCAAATTCAATGCATTTGGGAAAATAGTTGTCTCTGGCACGTATGCGTCGTTCTCTCTAGATTCTGGTGCTTAGGCGCCAATCCTAGTGCTTAGGTTCTGTTGACCTCATTTTTGGTTGAGGTCTAGCTTTTTCCTTTAGTATCCTAGGGTCTAGTCATAGGACTTTTCTGTTGACTATTCCTAAATGACTAGAAAAGGAACCCCCACCATTAGAAATTCTAAATTCTTCTTTACACAACTTGAAGTGCCACATGTTGGTCTTAACCTCTAGCACTTAGTAGGTTGGGTCAATATGGAGGAGCTCAAGGGGAGTCCCCCATAGGATGGTCAGACCTTATGATTAACTAGTCAGACCTTAGGACTAACCCTCGGTGATCTGGTTTTGGTGGGGCTAACTTGCACACACTACACCTTTTTCACATACCTAAACCCTTACCCCAAACCTTATGACCCCTTAAGTTGGTCTCCTGACTCCTTTTGGAAAGCTCATATGAATAACCCTGTACCCCTAGTCCTCGGTGAAGAGGGTTAGAGCCAGCATTTTGAGCATCCAAAATGAGTTTTCACATGGCTCCTATTGGTTTGGTATGACTTCTTGGCTTGATGGCACATTTTGACCAAAAATCACCATTTTATCAAAATACCTCTACATTCCTAATTTTTTCCAAAAATCATAAAATTACCCAAAATAACCAAATTTGCCCAAAAAATCATCTCAAACCACTCACCGCTGCCTAAATTGGCTAAAATTCATAAAAATTACCAAATTCCAAAAATACCCTAAAAATTTGTCAAAATTACCAAAATGCCCCTCATGAGCTAAAAATTCTAAAAATTCCAAAATCATCCCAAATATTCCCAATTTCAATTTTTTATCATCAATTTGACTCAATTTGACCAAAAGCCCCAATTTTTCCTTAAAGGCCCAAATGTCCCCAAATTAACCCCAATTTTTGCCCAATTGACCGCAATCTTGCCCAATTTCAATTCCAAATCAAAATTCAGCATCCTCAATCCTAATCTAAACAAAATTTAAGCACAATTTGACCCAATTGAAAATCTAATTTTACTCAAATAAAAAATCCCCAGTTTTGACCATGTATATAAATCCTCTAAATTAGCCCCTTAATTCAATTCAAAATCACTTCCAAAGCCTTCATGACATATTCCTACACCAAACTCAACATTTAATTAGCCCAAAATTTTAACCAAAAATTAATTTTAAATTCAAAAGCCCAAGCCCACCACATTTAATTTCAAAAGCCCAAATCCAAAACCCACATGGCAATTCTTTCTCTTCATCATCCATTTGATTAAAAATTATTCCTAAAGTCAAAAATTCAAAATCAAATCATTCCAATTCAATCATCATGGAAAAATCCACAAAAATATTTCATAAATTAAAAGATCCCTCCTCCTAAAGTCTTACCAAGCCAAGGACAAGCCATGATGCCACTCCCAAGCCAGAGGTGCGCCATGAGAGCCATGCCACATCGCAATACTATTAGTGGCAAGAGGCCAAGCCACTTTCAATCCCCCTTAAGATTCTTTAATCCCATTTAATGACACACTTAAACCCATGATTAGACCAAATCCTTTGGATGGAAACCTCTCCACACCACTTCAGCTGAGCCATCTGATTCTCCTTAGCACCTAAGCCTTCCTTGAGGGGTGAACCCAACCCAAAACCATGATTTGACCCAAATTGACCCAAAATGGCCCTTCCCACATCCTATTTTAATTCAAATCCTTTACGCATGACCAACCTCAATTGACTTCACCAAACCCAAGCCCTGACCTCCGTGAGTCAGATGGTGACCTGAATTTGGTCGGCCGACCACCAAGTCTACTGAAAAAGCCACCCTAAAGTGTTTCCCCATGGATAAAACTCAAAATTAAACCCATCCAAGCTGTCTCATCCCAATTATATTTTTGCACCTTGTTGGCGTCCACATAAGCAACCTAAAACACCCACCAATTGCCCTTGGTGGCCTCTCCTTCCCCATTTATTTAAAACCCCCCTCAATGGCCAAACAAGGAGAGCTTGAAATTTATTCGAGAGACTCTATCAAATTGCTTCCAGTGCTTCCTCAAGACCTCTTAATTTCAACCCAAGCATCCTTAGCTACTCAAATCCACTGCTCAAGCTCAATTTTGGAGCTCAATCCCTAGGGTGAAACAGGACATCCTCAAATCCTCAACAAAGTTCATATTAATTACACCCACACCATCCCCATAGTGAGAGAGGAAGATCCCCCATAGAAGCCCCATCACCAGAGCACCCTAAGGTGGACTTTGATCAACACCTCAAATCGGCCTTAGTTGAAATTGGGTCTAGGAAATTCACCACTGCTCGAGGCTCAATCCCTAGGCTCTTTAGACCCCCACAAAGCTTCCACAAGCATCCAATTGAGGCTTCCCCTCTTGTACTACGGTATTGAATACTAACCCTCAATCTAGCTTCATTTAATTCTCCATGAGCATAGAGTTGATTTAGGGTTTGATTAACCATATGGATGCGTGCGTCTCATCAAGATGAGTGGATAGGAACAAACATCACTTGTTCAATTGAGTATTGAGATAAATATTAGGGTTTGAAGGTGGATGGTTCTTGATCTAGAGGCTTTAAGGATGATGACCCGTGGTCGTTGGATTACCTTCTGCATACATGCACTCATCAATAATAGATGTAGACGTGCAGACGGTGGCATCAAATGGGAGTGCACCGCAAAGAGTTTCGGAGCTGGCGTAGTTTGAAGTGGCGCCGCATCACTTACGTACAAAAATAGGGATTTTCTTATTTAAATATAACAAAACCTTAAAAATCCAAAACTTTGTATAGAAAAATAAAAAAAATAAAATAAAAATACCCTCCTGCTGAGTGAATATAGGAGAACAATGTGGAATATTTTCATGTCCATTTGTTCCATATTTTATTTTTAATTAATTAAATAGTGTTTTCAATTTTTTGATTCTCCATTTGTATTGACATTTCACTATGACATGGGACAATGTGGCCTTTGATGTCACTGTTGTTAGGCATCTCCTTTAATTTTTTCAAGGTCAGGGGATATCTCTAACTAGAGATATCTAATTTTCAAGTTAATGGTACCTATTTTAGTATAAAATTATAATAATTAAATTACTTAGCATAAAAGTACAAAATTTGTTTTGGTAAGTTCACTATGGTCAGAGGATCCTAGGAAAATTATAAACTTGATTTAACTCATTAAAAATAACGCTAATTGTCACCAACCCTAAAAATAAAAAGAAATTTAATTTGGAGTACTTATAAATGTAAATGACATAAAAACTATTCCACATTGTAGATTAATGTTAAAGGAGCTCCCCATAAAAATCTCAAATCAATTGGAGTTAATTTGACCATTCAAATGGATTAAATAAGTGAAATCACTTTTTTGGCATTAAAATAATTCTAATAATTAAAATACAAATAAAAAAAATTACAAATTAGTTTTGGGAGCTTCTTACGACTAGAGGAACCTACAAAAATAAAATTTAAATTAAAATAACTTCTTCATTTTTAAGTTATTTTTAAGCATTTAAATAATTAAAAATAATTAAAAATCATAATAATTGTAAAATGCTAAAAACACACTAAAATGTCACATTTGGCTTTCTTATCACTTGGGACCAATTAAAATAAATTTCTTAATTTTCCAAAGTCAAAATATTAATTTTAAAGGCTTAAAATGAATTTTCTCTAATTTTTTCACTAAAATAATTCCAATAATTAAAATATAAACCACAAGAATATGATATTTGTTTCTTTAGGTTCCCTGGACTCAGAGAGATTTAGTAAAAAATATAAAACTTAAATTTCCACTTAAATATTATTTTATATTTAATTAATGCTCTAAACAAGCAAATAACTCTAACAATTAAATTAGAACTTTAAAATCATTAAAATTTGTCCAATGGGTCCTCTGACATAGTTGAACCCCCATTAATTTTCTTAAGAATAGAGGTTTTATTGTGATTAAGTTATTAAATTTTCATTGAAAATCCCTATTTTTACATGATTAAGTTATTAAATTTTCATTGAAAATCCCTATTTTTACATTATAAATAATTATAAAATTAAATAAATTCACGAAAATCACGTTTTCTCCTCTCATATTCTAATTAACCCATGAATGAGGTAATATAAAATTTTGAAGTCATTTGAATCTAATTTAATGAATTATAGGGTATTAAGGCCTTAGGGGCAAAAGGGTAATTTTAAAATTTAAGGCTTAGTTAATATTTAGGCTTGATCGAAAGGTTAAATGGGCAATAAATGATCTTAAATAATATACCTTGACGATTGAAACATAAAAGGGATAAGTGGTAGAAACCAATTCCTTTCTTAAAATTAATGAAATTTGGAAGAGTTTTTAAATAAAGAGATATCAAGGTGAGGGGTTTGATTCATAACTCAATGATTTGAAGCCCCCAAGTAATACTTTTAAAAGGATTCATAATTCATTATAGGGATTAAGAATATAAATATTAAAAAAAATCTTTTTTTTACAAAAATTTACAAATCTACCCATTAAATCTTAAGGGCTTAGTAGTGAACTAGGCTTAATCAAAATTTTGTCTAATGAGGTTTAGAAAAAAATTTACGGTTAACTTAAAACTTTTCAAAACACTACAAGTCCATTCTTCAAAATCAAAGTAGCTAAATTCCTTAAGTCAAGTTGCCCCTAATAGCCTCTACCCATATAATTCATAAGTGAGATATCAAGTGATGATTACCCCACTTATGATTACCCCACTTAAGATTACCCCACTTAAGAGATAATCAAAACATCAAAATTCATTGAGCATAAGGGCATTAATTAGATGAACTATATAGTAAACACAATAAGGCCAAAATAAACTCTAGATAATTGCAGGGACTATGAAATGTCTAGGGTATTATCTGAGACTTCTTCATGATCCTTTGAAAATTTTGAAGACACCTGGACTTATTATGATTTGCTTAATTGAATCATCCTCAAAATTTGGACCCACTAAAATATGACATATGATCTGGTAGACACACCTCAAACTTGTATTTTATACTTTCCTTTATAAGCATGTTTTAATTCCTCTAACATTATATATATGACTTGCAAAGATACTAAAGTTTTAGCTGGAGGAAAGAGGAGACTCGCCAGGTACGCTTTTACAGTTTACGGTACCTTCTTTTCTTGTACTTTCTACACTATACTTTTATGCTTACAAACTTGCATGCTAAACAACGATGCCACCCTGCATGAAAACTAAAACCTATAAGATAACTAATAAAATAGCCACAAAACTAAAACCAAAACCAAAATTAAAATTAACCAAGATAAAATTGATCTCCACAACAATAAAAATATAAGACAACTCAAAATTTAATCACAAACATCACAAAACAACAATTGTAACTAAATTAAGACGTCTCTATCGGATGATCGGGAATCCCTCGGAGGAGGTAACCTACGGCTTCTAACGAGATTTTCCACGGTCTAAATGAAAGTATGGAACTCATTAAGTTGAGTTTAGCAAATTCATTTGGACTAATTGAATTCAATAGAAAATAATGATACCGGAATGAGGGAACCGTAGGATCCTAACCGGTGTCACTCTAATCAACTTTAATATGCCCCATAAAACTTAAATGACCATAACCATAGGGACATCTTATTTGAAATCATAAATTGACACATTAGAAAAACTAAACTTGCAGTAATGAGGAGGTTGGAGCTAGCATTATGTGCAGCAAGAGGCCAGCTAAACCATTTTTTAGAATTAAATAACAAATCCATAGGTACTCTAATCAACTTTAATATGCCCCATAAAACTTAAATGACCATAACCATAGGGACATCTTATTTGAAATCATAAATTGACACATTAGAAAAACTAAACTTGCAGTAATGAGGAGGTTGGAGCTAGCATTATGTGCAGCAAGAGGCCAGCTAAACCATTTTTTAGAATTAAATAACAAATCCATAGGTAATTGAGGTTGTTTGCTTATGCAACATAAATCCTCAATTTAACTTTACGCCTTTGTATAGCTCTGCTATACAATTTAAGCCCTAACCTGCTTTAGGATTTCGAGGTTGTCATTTGTCACGACCTAAATCCTCACATCTTCCATGCTATTTGTGTGATCATTTCACATGAATAAAAGCCCTAATTAATAAAATTGGCGATACGAAACATTCAATAAATTTTAATGTCCAAAATTAAAGTGAAACCATAGGATAGCTTGAGAAGTCACCTAGGTTCTTCTTTGCATCTATGACAACTCTTAGTTCTTCCTCCTTTGGATTCGAAATAAAATGTTCTAAAATTTAAGCCATTACCCTTTCACACCTTTTTGTTTAATCTCGTTGAAAATTCCTAATCCTTTGACCTCTTTGAAGATAACATCCCCTCATTTTTATCAAGAGTTTCTTTAAGTGACCTTGGTTATCTAGGATGTAATTAACTATAGGGGCTTGCCCTGATAGGAAGCATTCCCAAACTCAGCTTTATATAAACCTTATTTAATTCTTCGTATTAAATAGAGGAATTTTCCAATCAACATAAAATGGTTTCACATATTTAAATGGATGTCATACAATCTTTGGTTTATTTAATCAAGTCTTAACCAGTAAGTAATGTATCTATCCCTTAGGATAGATGCACTACTTGCGGTATTAGGTTCATTCATTTAAACTACTGAGGATATGAGATTGGCTCGATCTTGTATTTTCAAAAATTTAAAATACCATTTTTTCCAAATTATATATATATATATAATTTGGAAAAAATGGTATTTTAAATTTTTGAAAATACAAGATTGAACTGATCTAGCAGCCAAAAACTTAACAACTCCCAACTTGTTAGTGTCAAAAACTTTTGGCGACTCTGTTGGGGAATTGCTTCACTCTCCATTTAAATCAGACAATATCATCTTCATACATTGGTAATGTGTTCATATATCTCATGAACCAAATTATCTTTCTTTCGTTGGCATGCTTCACCCATTTCTTTTTTGTGTAACTACAGTCAACTCTTTTGGACTTCAAAATCGTCTGTTCAATCACCTTTGAACAAGGAGGTTCAGGAGGCCATTAAGGACTTTTTTAATATTTATGTGGGTCAGACCCCCAATAAGTGTTTTGGTGGACTAGTTCTGTCCGGGCATTGTGCGTTATGACATCGGTCCCGCACTGGGTCCTGAATTTCACTTTCCCCTTCAAGCCTGATTTGTTATTTTGCAAATTAAATAAAATAGTGTCATGTTGTGTTAGCTCTTTAATCTCTCTTATTTAATTAAGTTAATCCTTCTACTTTCAAATTCTTTTTAAAAAAAAATTAGAGCCTTTGCAAACTAAAGATAATAAAAAAAAATTTGTCCAGTCTAGTGTTCGCACTAGAATTACTAGTTATTGACCAAATGACTAACCCAGAGCTTTCTTTTTGAAGCTACTGCAATGGCGTTCCCAACGATCACCTTTTTCTGCTATTTGCCAACAAGCCACAACACTCGCAGTGTCACTCCCGCCATCAAGTTTGGAACTGGATTTGACGAACATGGGCCAATCTTCGAAAGGCCCCGTTCCTCATAATGAATGTCTCCACTTTGAAAGTTCAGGAGCCCTCTACTAAATTTGACTTGAATTGTCCCCAAGAATTCCCTTCTTGCAAGAAGGTGAAAATTGTCTCTCCCCCGACACCAGTCAAGTCTTCTGCCCGGGCATTGTGCGTTATGACGTCGGTTCCACACTAGGTCCTAAACTTCACTTTCCCCTTCAAGCCTGATTTGTTATTTTGTAAATTAAATCGAATAGTGTCATGTTGTGCTTTCTCTTTAATCTCTCTTATTTAATTAAGTAAATCCTTCTACTTTCAAATTCTTTTTTTTTAAATTTAAAGCCTTTGCAAACTAAAGATAACAAAATAAAATTTGCCCGGTTTAGTGTTCGCACAAGAATTACAAGTTATTGACCAAATAACTAACCCGAGAGCTTTATTTTTGAAGTTGTTGCAATGGCGTTCCCAACGCTCACCTTTTTCTGCTATTTTCCAACAAGCCGTAACGCTCGCAGTTTCACTCCCTCCATCAAGTTTGGAACTGGATTTGACAAACTTGAGGCCAATCTTTGAAAGGCCCCTTTCTTCATAATGAACGTCACCGCTCCGGAAGTTCAGGAGCACTCTACTAAATTTGACTTGAACTATCCCTAAGAATTTCCTTCTTGCAAGAAGGTGAAAATTGCCGCTCCCCCAGCACCTGTCAAGTCTATTATCCCCTTTTCTAGTAAAGGAAAGGAGATTATGATCGTAGAATATTAAATTGAAGAGTTCACTGTCTCGCCATCAGTGCTTGAGATTGGATCAAGTTCAGAGTTTGCGCCACTGACTCGATCACAGAGAAAGATCTGTAGGTGAAAAAATCGGAGGGCAGTCAAGGCCTAAACTTGAGAAAAGGTACTGGATGATGAGTTTCCTCATGAGGGGGAATCTGAATTACTGGAGATCTCTCCACTTCTGCAAGGGAATAGGTTGCACCCGTTGATGATTACTAATGAATATGAAAGTATTCAATAAATTGTCGCTACCTTATCGACATTTCATGGTCGTAGTGAGGAGAAGGAGAAGCTCACACCTATCACTAAAATTTGCACGGTGTTTCAGAGATTGGCTACTAAGGAAGGATGTTTAATAGTTGAACTGCTTAAGTGTGTGGGATGTGTAGTATCTCAGTAAATGAAGAAATAAATTCTAAAGGATGTCATAACTGCCCGATAGTCCCAGAAGTCAGCTGAAGCTTTGTGAGCTCGTATTCCGGTCAGATTCCATCTGGTAAGCCTAGTTGATACCACAGTTATTATTAAAAATTATGTTACCTCTACTGTTCCAAGGTCTGCAGGACGTCAACCAGTTAAGTCAAGTCTGGGTCTGATGATTCAACTGATTCTTACCGGTAAGAATGCCTCAAAAAGGGAAAAGATGAATAAAATTCCCGACATTGTGTTTGGTTTACAATGCGGGGAGCATACTTCTCTTTGACATGTCGATGCCTCTGTTGAGATGCCCCGTCATAAGACATCATTGCTGAGAAAGAAAGCGTGGGTACCAAAAGTCGCAACACCAATACGATCTAATGAGCCAGCAGAGCAGAATAGTGGAATGAAGCAAAAGTCCAAAGTATGTAATATCAACACAGCTATTGCGACAGAATTTGATGACTAAGTGAAGGATGTTCAGGAAAATTTTCCAGATCTTAAGATAATTTAGGAGGCGACAATTAAAGAAAGAGTTGAAAAGCTTAGAGCTGAGATTTCCAAGCTAGCTAATGAACATGGTGTAACCATTAATGATGATGACGATGGTAATTTTGATTTTAATGATTATCTTGAAGAAGACTTCATGGATATTCGTGTCATCGATACTAGAGCTGCTTCTTCAGCATGCGATGCCCAACCTCTCATCAAATGGAACGTTGCAGATGATTTGTGCAGGGCTATTTTTTTAATAGATGAACAAATTAGTCAAATGAAAAAGTGAATGGATGAGATGGCCGCCACCATGGCCGCCATGGCTACAATTAATGGGCTATCCTAGTCACAGCCGGTAGCTCCAAAAGTTAACCAGCCTGAATTAATTGATATTACCGATGAAAGAAGAGAAGTTGCCTTCGCTAATGGAGAAGAGCAGCAAAAGAAAGATTCCACACCAAACACCATGCCTGAGAATGATATTAAACAATTGGTCGAACAATAAGTTTGAGAGGTCTTAGCCTAATATAAGGGTGGTGCATTGATTTCAATAGGTATATTTTACTCGAAGGAGTTTGATGACGTGCCCCACCCCAAAAATTTTGTGTCATCAAACTTCAAGATATTTGACAGGCCCAAAAATCTCAGGCAACATATAGCGCATTTTTGAGCTAGTTGTGGCAACACAGGAGGTAATGAAGCCTTACCCTTCTGATAATTTATCAGTAGCCTGTTAGGAATTGCTTTTGATTGGTATGTCGAGTTACCCAAAGAATTAGTGAAGACGTTCACTGAATTAGAACAGATGTTCGTAATGAGATTTGTTGGAGCACAGCACCATGTTTCAATTAGAGATCCCGTAGTGGAGAGGTAAAGACCCGAAGAGAATCTAGTGGATTATATCTTGAGGTGGAGAAACCTTAGCATTCAATGTGAACCTCAACTATAGGAATAGCACACGATTGAGATTTTACTTAAAATCTTACATGTGCCAGTAGCTTTCATGCTCGAGGGACTCACCATCAAATCCTTTGAGAAGTTGCTAAGCAAAACCAACAGTTTACAAGAGAAAGTTAAACATATGGATTCTCAATAGAAGACAGAGAAATCCAGGACAAACAAAGCATTTGAGAAGAGGTATGGGATAGTGAAAACACTCAATAAGGTGAAGCAACCTATAAAAATTCCAGGGAGGTCCAGCCAACAGTCATATCAGGGAGGGCCATACCGGACAGATGACAGAATGGGTCTGACTCTTTTAGAATGAAGGAAAAGATTGTATTATTTCAAAGATGAGGCTGTGCCAAAGATTTTTAAAAATTTAATGAAAAAGCTAGAGTTCAGATTAATAGAACTGAAGAAGCCGAAAGAAGTTGATAAGAAATAATATTCTAATTTTGCCCTTACCACAGATGGTTGGGACATACAATAGAAGGTTGTTTTATTTTCAAGGATTGGCTCAAGAGAAACTATAATGAAGGAAATATAACATTCCCGAAATAATTTTTTAAAGAACCTAAAAAAGGTTTTGTGAATATGATTTTGGGTTAGCCAATCGTCCCAATAGATCCATATGCAAAAAAAGATGAATGGAGCACAGTTTGGAGCAAGTCATCTAAGAAGATACTTGATCAGATTCAGACAGCCATTTTGAGTCTACAACCTGCTCAGCCCAAGTTGGAGATTTTGCTAGATAAGTCACCGCAACCAGAAGAGAATAAAAGAGTGATGTAGTGAAGACCGACAGTGCAGGGGGTATGATATGGATCGCCTCTATTAGATTGGTTGTCTCAGATTCGGGGAAGAAAATCATCGAACCCCTGACCATGTATGATTATTTTTTTGCCCTATAAGGATATTATGAATATAATGATTATGATTTTGGCTATGTTTTGACTATTTCTAATGATAACTTAACTGACTTTGTTCAATCTAATTCCGATCTAGATTCCCAAACTGATCCTCAAATCATACTTGAGTCTGATACACCCGTTAATGAGAATGAATAGGGCATCGACAATACCGATTACGATAGCACCAGAAGTGAGGAGCCAGTCCTTGAGTGCCATGGTACACCACTTGCCATCAACTTAGATCTCTTTGATGAAGAAGAAGGAATACCAAAAATTTTACCTATGACATCTCAGGAAGAAAAAGTTACAGAGGTAAATCTAAGGAGCGAGAAAGTATTACCCTTGAGAACAGCTCCAGTAGATAAAGAAAAGCAAATAGTCACTCAAAAAGAGCTACCTTCACCTCCGCCTGTGGAAGAGCCACATAACCAAGAAAAAATAAGAGGATTATATAAAGTTAATTATAATGTGTTAGCTCATCTTAGGAGGTTGCTAGCAAAACTTAGCATTTACGGCATTCTAATCCTGTCAAAAGAAATGAGAGAATCTATGGTTACAGACTTGCTAGACCCAGAGATTTGCTTAGCTCAATTGGCCAGCACATCCTCGAATGAAGTTTATTTGTTAAAAGAACAACCTGGGATAACATTCACGGATGAAGACTTGTTGCTCGATACCACCGACCAAAACCGACAGCTCTACATCTCCGTCAACATTGACAGATTTGTATTGTCTAGAGTCTTAGTAGACCCGGGGGCATCACTAAACTTAATGAGTCTACGTACATTAGCATTCTTGGACATGGAGGCTCAAGAGCTCTTAGATCAATTACATTGTTAACGAAAGCTAAATAATTAGTAACAACTGCAAAATTCCACATCATCAATGATGAAACTTCTTTCAATGCTCCACTTGTACGACCATAGATTCACGAGCATAATAAGGTTCTGTCATCCTTACATCAATGCATCAAATATTTCAAAAAAAGGACAAGAACATTGTATTAAAGGAGATTTACTACTATTCTCAGTTCATAAAGTAGGAATTCATGAAGATGCCGCCTACTTCGCTCCCCCAAGGAAAACAGTCTTTTCTCTTGAAGTTGTGATGAATGAAATGCAAGACTCAGCAGGATCACAAAGAAGAGGCTATTCAACTCCGCTGCGACAATCTATTATCGTCTCTTCACAATGAGGTGGCAGAGGTTCTTTTAGCCCATATACTTGAGATCGAGGCCGGGGACGCGGATGAGGTAGAACCAACACAATTATTGAACGGACAAGGCCGACCATCACCATCAACATCGACATGGCATCGACATGGAAGAAAGTTCTGATGAAAGAAGTTCCGAGGAAGAAATGATGATGATAAAGCAAAAGAAGCCTTTATACAAGATCTCCTTTGAAGATGTATAAAATATGAATATGAGTCCATGTATGATCTGATCAACCACTATGTAAAAGCCATGACCCTTACTCCAATCTAACCTCAAAAAGTTGAGAGTTTAGAGGTCAAGGAAGTCTGTAGTGTTGGTTTGAAACCAATCAGGTTTTATAGTGCTTCCCATTCTACTAGTACTAAAAATCATGTAAATTTGGATGAGGATTCTAATGAATTAATGTAATTACCTTTTGGCTACTTTTCTCCTTGTGTACAAAAATTAATTCAACAGGGATATATGCCAGAACAAATGTCAAAAGATAAGCTACAACTTTTTAAAAAATTATGGAATGTTAAAAGTTGAACTCTTAATTCAAAATAGGGTCTCAGATTTAGTACTGTAGGACCAGTTGATGATTTGAAATTTTGCATGGTTGTTACTAATGAATTAGAAAAGGACTGCCTCGATGTAGAGGATGACTCTCAAGAATAGTTAATACATGATGCTTGGCCAGAGTTTGAAGAAGAAATTAAGTCAACAGTTGATGAGTTAAAAGAAATCAACCTCAAGACTGAGGAGCGACCCTGACTAACCTTTATAAGTTTGTTTCTTGGCGAGGAAGAACCCATAGAGCTGATACAATTATTATCATAATTTAAAGATTGCTTCACCTGGAGTTGTGATGAAATGTCAGGACTGTCCGCAAAAGTTATAGTGCATAAGCTCGGGTGGATAAAGATATGACTTTAGTAAAACAAGCTCCCAAAAGGATGCACCTCGAAACAGAGAAACAAGTCATTGCTGAGTTAAATAAATTAATAGATGCTAACTTTGTAAGAGAAGAACATACCTCACATGGTTAGCCAACATTTTTCATGTTAAGAAGAAAAATGGACAGATCTGTGTATGTGCTGACTTCATGGATTTAATTAAGGCATGTCCAAAAGATGAATTTTCACTTTTGATACCAGAATTAATTATGGACATCACTTCGACACATGAGATTTTCTCTTTTATGGATGGATCTTTAGGATATAACCTAATAAAGATGGCTCCATAAGTTACAGCACTTGCAACATTCAGAACGCCGATTAGGATTTTCTGCTACACAGTAATATCTTTTGGATTAAAGAATACCGGAGCAACATATCTGCGAGTAACGAAGAAGATTTTTGATGACCTAATTCACAACTAAGTGGAGTGTTATATGGATGATTTGGTCATCAAAAGTAAATAAAAAATAGACCATTTGTATAATTTGAGGATCGTGTTCGAACGATTACTACAATATAATCTGAAGATGAATCCCTTAAAGTGTGCCTTCGGTGTTACCTCCAAAAAAATTCTAGGATTCATTGATATTCATCGGGGAATTGAGATCCGCCCGAATAAGATTAAAGCTATCTTGGAAACGTCTCCTTCTAAAACTTTGAAACAACTACACTCATTTCAAGGAAAGTTGGCATATCTAAGACGTTTTATTTCTAATCTCTTAGGTAGGTGTAAACCATTCTCAGTATTAATTAAAAAAGGTCGCCAAGTTTGTTTGAGAAGAGAAATGTCAGCGGGCCGTCAAAGACATTAAGTAATACTTAATGACACCTCCTATTTTGGTAGCCCCTATCCTTAGAAAATCATTAATATTTTGTACTGCGGCTTTAGACAATTCTCTTGGAGCCCTATTACCTCAAGTCAAAGATGAGGGCAAGGAAAATGCACTATAATACTTGAGTTGTCGTCCAATACCAACAGTGATAAGGTATCCACCTATCAAGAAGCATTGACTAGCTTTAATTTTTACCGCCAAAAAGCTCAGGCACTACATGTTTTCTCATAAAAGTACCCTCATTTCAAAAGTTAATTCGTTGCAATATTTGATGAACCGACCAACACTTTTCGGATGCCTAGCAAGATGGTCAATAATTTTATTGCAATTATATTTTCTCACTGGACACCCGCTTCCAGCTGGTTCCCCACTCAATGATGAACTGTTAGATGAGCAGATACTACAAATAGAACCCTCCAATGACGAGTATTAGGAGATGTATTTCAATGGAGCTTTTCAGCCAGGAAAGATAGATGATCATAAATAGTCGTACCAGGCAAAGCAGGGATTGGTCTGATTTTCATCACACTCGATAAAGGTATGTTGAGATTCCCCTATCACCTGACAAAGCCATAAACCAACAACAAAGCAGAATATGAAGCGTTAATCACTGGATTAGAATTAGTAATTTAATGGTTATAACAAATATTGCAATCTATGGTTATTCTCAACTTGTCATCCAATAAGTCACCAGACAATACAAGATTTTGAAGCCAAGGCTAGCAGAATACCATCCGTACACAATGAAGCTATTAGAATAGATTCCTAATGTAACTCTATACTGGATTCCTCGGGGAGATAACGCCCACAATGATGCTCTAGCAAAACTTGGTAAGGAGCTGGCATGCCCACCGGAGGATTCCATTGATATTGCAGTACAAGGGGGATGGTATTTGTCTCTAATCGATCTCAACAATCTACATAAGATTAAAAAAGAAGAAGGAATGATGATTGCAGTTGCTGACATCAATGAAGATTTGCGTAAGACATTAATAGAATATTTGCAAACAGGAAAGTTGTAAGAGGATAAGTCTAAAGAATGTCACATAACACGAAGGGCTGTGTCATATGCTCTGGAGAGAGATGTTCTCTATAGGAAATCATTTGATCAGATGTGGCTGCGATGTCTGAGCAGAGCAAAAGTGCAAAATATTGTCAAAGAATTACATGCCGAAATGTGTGGTGCTCACCAATTAGGGCCAAAGATCAAAATGAAGATTAATAGACTTGGATATTATTGGTCAGCAATGATATTTGATTGAATAGATACAGCTAGAAGGTGTCACCTTTGCCAAGTGAATGGGGTGGTCTTACACCAACCTCCAAATGTGCTACACCCAACTGTCACCTCGTGGCCATTTGAGTGTTGGGGCACGGACATAATTGGTCCGATAGACCCTCCATCATTTAGGGGACATAGATTTTTTTTCTCCGCTACGAATTGCTTTTCCAAGTAGGTAGAGGCAGTGTTGTTACGAGAGGTTACAACACAACATGTTTTGCAATTCTTCAAGACTAATATATTCTACAGTTTTGGTGTTCTACGCAGAGTAATTTTGGACAATGAGACAGCCTTCAAAAGCACAAAGATCAACAATTTTTTTAAACAACATGGGATAGATTGGAGATACTCTAGAATCTACTACCCCACGACAAATGACTTAGTTGAGGCTTTCAACAAAATGCTCATGCATATTCTAAATAAGACACTGGACAAAAATAGAAGATATTGACATAACAAACTACTAAATGCTTTGTGGTCCTACCGGACAATGTTCAGGACTCCCACTCAAATTACACCCTACGCGCTTGTGTACAGGTCTGAGGTCGTATTACCGCTAGAAGTTCAGACACCGTCTCTCAGAGTCACCGTCACCAACCAAATCAAAACAAAAGAAAGTGCAAAGCTTAGACTTGAAGAATTGAAAGGTCTCAAAGGAAAACAATTAGAAGCACAACAACACTTGGAGCTCTACCAAGCAAGGATGGTGCAGGCTCATGACAGATTGGTCCACCCGATGACATCTAAATTTGGTGATCTTGTCCTTGTTCTCAAAATACCTATTCTTACACACAATAAGATAGGTGAAAATTTTGAAGCAACCTGGGAGGGACCATTTGTTAGAGAAGAAGTTTACTCAGGAGGATCCTACCAGCTGGTGGATTTTTGGGGCGGAAGATCTATGTTGCCAATCAATGGCCGCTACTTGAAAATATATTACCCGACGTGACGCTACTTGAAATTGATTGTTTTTAAAATTTTGATTTCTCTGGGGTTATTTATTTAGCCAAGCATCTGTGACTGGGTCCAAAATTTTTTTGTTAAATTTACCTCAATAAAATGAAAATTTTTGGGTTTGCCCATTTTTTTTTCTCAATTTCTGTTTTGAATTTCAAAATCTAACTAAATTAAAAAAATAAATTGAATAAATGAAATTTTCAAAATATAAATAAGAAAATCCTTGTTTAATAAGTGCTTCGTTCTTGTTCTTGTTCATGCTGAATGTCAACGCACTGATGTTTTTCTGTCTTCTCTAAAAAAAATGTCAGGACGCAAGCTGATTTTCTCTTTTTGAGATGGCCTCAATCTCGCACTGAATGAAGAGATGGCCGCTTAGGGTGGAATTATAGACATGGACTTAAACTTCAGTCAAGTAAATGTGGAATATAAAAATCTCCTGATGGAAATTTTCAGTCATCAGGAAAAGGAAGGGTTACCATCTCTACTAAAGTTGGGTACCAAAGAAGACTCCTCACAGAGGAAGAAGAAGTTGATCACCCAACAAAAATATCCATTCGAAGGATCCAGTGGCCTACAATCCCTGATAATTGCTCTGACGGGAAATTTAATAGGTGCTAATGAAGAAAGAGTACCAGATGCACCGCTCAGAAGAACACAACCTCGCACGAGAAGAGATAAGAAAACAGGAAGAAGCAGCAGGTTTACTTACCCTTATTCCTAAGGGGAAGATTTATGAGCCATGTATGAGGGAGACCTCTTCTAGCCCACCTGGTATAGAGGATGAGTTAGAGCCGTTCATAGAGCCAATGCAGGCAGATATACCCCATGATTTCTATAAGGGTTGCCCACTAGGGAATGTTGAAATCCCATGGGAGCATCTACTGGAAGAGCATTTGTTGAATGTCCAAGGTGCAACATTCTACATGTGGATTGATATAGTTCTTTTCAAGAGTTTACAACTGCTGGTATGGGAAACCAAGAGGGAGCATATCCAGATGCAGAGTCATGTATCCCAAAGCCAGAGCATGCATGGATTCCTAATAATGTCAAGATAAGAAGACAGCCCATACAGTTTGATGATATCATCACAACAAAGTTAAAAAGATTGTGCAGAGTTAAGAGAAAATAATTCAAATTCTATGAAGTAGTTTGAGGTAAGAGGGTCAACATTTTGGGAGCTTTGGCACTATACACTGAAGTTTTTTAGAAAATGATGAGAAAAGAATTTTAGATTGTGTATTTGACCTGAGGGACAGAGGTCAAGATGGTCTACTGAGGCCAATGACTTATTTAGAGCTATGGAAATGGATGCACGGGAAAGGTAGAATAACCATTCAGTGTGGTTGTTGCTACAACTTTACTAAGGATATGCAAGGGAACCCCCCTGGGATCTTTATATATGATGAGGTGGATCAAATGCCTTACTCAAAAAAAAGCATGGTCAAGAGGCTGATTTGATGGAGTAAAATACCACCTGACTGCATCCCAAATAGCTGCATGATCATTATTTATGAGAAGGGGGATTGCATTCCTCCTCATATTGACCACCATAACTTCGTCAAGCCCTTTCGCACTGTAACTTTCATGAGCAAGAGCAACATACTCTTTGGAAGATAAATTAACGTCATTGGCCCCGAAGAATTTAGAGGGTCCGGAGAGATTCCTTTGCCGATGGGCTCAATACTTATTTTGAAAGGAAATGGAGCGGATTTGGACAAACACTGCACCCAGGAGTGCGATATCCCAGGGTTTCTGTAACTTTCAGAAGAATGCGAGATGGCAAGATACCGCGGGGGTTCCGTCTGGACCAAGAATTGGAAGAACTGTAGCCTTATGAGCTATGAGAAGGTTGTATTTCTAACTATGCAAAAAGGGAGTTCTTATCCTGATGCGTGGCTTAGTAGGTCAGCTTGATCACGAGCTCACCCCACTGAAGATGGACAGTCAGCTATCACCTTTTCGTACTATTTATTAATGCAGTAGATATGATGAGATATGTATCAGATACATTTAGCTTATGATATGTAATTAGTATATGGTGTTTCATATGTGTTCAACATATTATCTTTTGATGCTTCATCATGTACTCAGTCAGTAACTCATATTTGAAGCAGATTAATGAAATTTCTTTCAAGTTTTAACTTCCTTGTGTTGACTATTTTTTTTAACAAAATAAGATTTTAAAATTTAAATTTAATATAATATATAATGTAATTTTAATTTTGTGGAAATGGTATATATATTTTCTTAGAAAATGATAAGACTAGATAGATCTCATATGTCTAATAGTTTAAATAGCTGAGCACGATACCATAAATTATTTATCATCTTAAAGGATGAACGTATCAATTATTGGTAGGCTTAACTATCTAAACTTAAAATTTTATGACTCTATTTTGGTCTGCAAAATTTAAAGTCGACAAATTCCCTTATCTAATACACAGATTAGATAGGGTTTAGATTAATCTGGGTTCTTAATTCCATATAGAGGCAAGCCCCTATAGTTAATTACATCCCAAATGACTGGGGTCATTTGAGAAAACTCTCGATAAAGATCAGAGGTTTCATCTTCAAGAATTCAACGTTTAGGTTGCCACGATTGCTTATAGGAAAATTCAAGTGAGATATGTTCAAATAGGAAAAGTTATTTCCAAAATCCAAAGGAGCAAAAAGTAGGAGATGTCAAATAAACTGAAGAAGATTCAGTGGCATTTCAAACTAACCTAGGATTTGGCTTTACATCTTTGAAAGAGAAATTATTTGATATTTTAGTCTTGGAAATTTTTTAGATATTCACGACTTGTGTTTACAATTTATATGTAAATAGCCCGAGGAAATTGGAGGAATTATGTCGTACCAGATGACGACATCGAAATCCTAAAAAGTCTAGTACTTATATTGTATGATATAAAATTGTAGAAAGTCCTAAAAGATAGTGTGAGGATTTACATCGTATCGGACAAACAACCTCAATATCCTATAGGTATGTTATTTAAATCTATCGAAGCTCGATTGAGGTTTTTGTCTCCATCTTTTGTTGTAGTCCCGACTGCCTCCTGGAGATGAATCTTCTATCAACCACGTCGTTATCTTGTTCTAAAAAATGGATGAAGAAAGGAGAAAACCATGCCTCGAACGGCCTATTCTAGGGGATTGTATGAACATACTAAAAGGTAGTGACTAAAAGCAAGAGTACAGATAAATGTATATACTATAGTGTAATAATACAAAAAAAGAAGTTATGTAACAGAGTACGGTAAAGAAAAGTACAAAGAACATGCAGAAAGGTACAATACAATATAGAAGAAAAGAAATGTACAGTAAAGAAAGAACTATGTAAACTATAAAGAAAGAACTATGTAATAGGAAAAGTAAAGAAACTGAAACAACTAAAAGGGTACCATGGTTAATTCTAACGAAACTACAAAACATATTACAATTGCATAATATAAAGTGATCGGATAAACATTTGCAGCTTATAAAAGTACAGTTAAATGATAAGCATATGAAAATTTAAGGTAGAATATATGATTTTAATTTAGGGTTAGGCTCAGACTAGACTTCTTTTCTCTTTTATCTTGATCGCACAAGCAACTGATATTTCGAAGTCAACCAATCAATATCAGCTAGAGGTCATCAATGAATCACCCCTATAATCAAGTAGCCCTAGACCCTGTCTTTCTGTGGATGTGAGAGTCTAAATAGTATCTGGACTTATCTTATTAAAGATACAAAGTACCTATGTAAGATAGTATCTGAACTTATTGAGATATAGTGCACATATATGTGATGTTAGGATAAGTGATATGTAATATCTGAACTTATCAATCTACAATATACAGTGAGGCGATGCCTAATAAATGATATCTATTATGTACTATCTGAACTTTCAAAGGAAATGTAATATCTATCTTTGTAGTCGTGTAGGGTGTGATGTGTAATATGTGACATGTTACAAATTGAGTATCTGTCGTGTGGGGTGTAATGTGTAATATGTGACGTGTTACAAATGTAGTATCTGTCATGTGAGGTGTGATGTGTATTGTGGTATTTGTTGTGTAGTATGTAGACTTATTAGTTAAAGATATGTAATGTCTGTTCTTTTCACAGGTGTAATATCTGTAGTATCTGTTCTTTTGTAACTACCAGTTCTCAGACCTTTTGAAGAAGGGTTAGGGCTACCGACGACTTAAGGGAATGTAAGGGCATCTCACTACTTGAATATTGACTTTTATATTTTCAACTATAAGAAAAGTTGATCGATGGTTCTTTCTATCATTGTCAGTTACCCAACAACTTAAACTCATAGGCCACTTTATTGCTTCATATGCTTATATAATAATATTTTTTTTAATGTTTTGTTTAATGCAATTGAAAGGGACGAATTTTTAACAGGTTCATAACGTTAATCCTTTATTTTCATTTTTAACCCCGAGCTATAGTTATATGTATATAACTGTGTCATGCCACGCCTCAACAACTTTAACTTCCTTAAAGATCAATCCAAATATGTCTTGAGATATATATATATATATATATATATAGATAGATATAATCCCACGAAGACCCAATTCATAAAAAAATAATGTCTAACCTTTGCCACATCCAAATTGAAATACAGCTTTTCAACCCCTCTTTTTCTATGTAGTATAAAGCTTAACCGTGACATATATAAAAAAAAATCTCTTTCCCCTTTTTTTTCTTATAAATGAAAGTATATTATATATATATATATATATTTCTTCATAACTTCCCAATTCCAGGTGCAGTATAAAATGTATTCAAGAGCAAATTCCAAGTGAAGAAAATTAGAAAGATTATTCATATCACCAGGCAAGAAATCATTAGAGAAGAAATTGCCTAAACACTTCTCCATAGATTATGAACCGTAAATAATAAAGACTAGTCAGAGATCCTGGCATTCGAATGACGTTTACAATGAGATTCAAATATCGAAGATGTTTCAAATTTTTAATAACCTCAGACTTTTTTTTTTTATATGGGGAGTGTATGAACAACAAACGAATGCTTCAAGATGCCTTTGAAATTTCAGTAAGCATTTCAACTAAATGAATTACAAAGTAAACAATCTTAACAAATGAAAATAATAAATGGACAAACTATAGAACCAATGAAGTGGTATGAATAAAAAAATCTAGGTGATACATATGTAAATAAATATAATTCATAACCCTCAACTAAATGATACATAAGTGCGAGATGATTAAAGAGAGTTCACAACTTCCCTTTTTATGATTTAGATATTAAGCTCACAAACATTCATGAATGATCAAATATACATCTATCTTATACTTTTCATATTCAAATATCTCCATATTCCAAAAAAAAATTACATCTCATATTTTAAACTTCAGTTTGTACATATATCACATCTTTATAATTGGGGCTGCATGAAAAGAGCAATGATAACAACAAGAAATTTTTCATATGACGAGAAAACCTTGGGTGGCATAAATGTGAGATAGTTTAATATTGGGTTTGTGAATATATAGTCATTAAGGGGTGTATATGAAAAATCTTCCGAAGTACATTTATATTCAAAGCAAAATATGTTCATCTCCCAACAAAAGATATGTAGAAGAATTATAAAAGGATACAAGAAAGCTAGTTTTCCAAATATGAATAAAACTAATTTATTGTAATCAAAGAAGAACCAGTATACCCAACACCTAATCTATTTTTTTTTTTAATCTAACAAATGAACTTTGCTCTTTATACGTATATCATCCATACTTTCAAATCATATAAAAAACACCATCGGTTTATCATTTAGCATGTAGAAAAGGCATTTTTATACATGTATGAAGTAACAGGTATATCAAGGTTGAGGTTCACATATTGAATACGTAAATACCGAAACAAATTGTATGGTATATATATGAATCTAATTGATAAAAGAACAATGAAGAAGATGAGAGCACTCAAAATCAACAAACGAATCCAGGTCCAACAAAGGGCCAAAAATTGAACCACTAGAAAGACAAAATCAAGCCCCAATTCTTATACTCGAATAAAGGGGCAGCAAGAAGAACAATATTGAGCCCCAATAAGTTATTTAAGACACCAAAATATCCCAATGCTTATACTCAAATAAAGGGTCAGCAAGAAGAACAAAACTGAGCCCCAATCATTCATTCAAATGCAATTACAATTATAGTTCCAATGTATTATTCAAATAGAAGCATCAACGATAGGAGCAAAAACTGAGCCTCAAATAGCTGTTCAAAACTATATAGTACTTCCAACATATATTCGCATATGGGCTAGTAGGAAGAGCAAAACCAAGTTATCAAATAAACTTCTCAAAGCATGAAAATTCTAGCGAGTTCACTTTCACAAATCTCATTTCAAGAAATCTATAAAATAAAACAGATCCTCTCCAATAAGCATCATATATCCATGAGTTTACCTTTTTTTTAAATAAAGTTGTGCTTAATGTTCAAGAATCACTAATAACGTAAACCAAAAAAGGAGGTCAAATTCTCAGATAGATCAAGATAGATTTTATAAATACATTTGATAATGATCCTGAAAATCCTTTGAAAAAGCCGAAGAAGAAGAAGAGAAAAACTTACCTCATAATGTTTCTAGAAGGTTTAAAAGAACTTATAAGCAGTAAGCAAAAAAAAAAAAAACAATCTCTAGATCCCAAGAATAAAAGAAGCTAATTGATTTTGTTACTGTCTATATGCAACAACATAACAATGACTTTAATTACAATTTTCACTTATATTTTCTTATTTTACAACAGTGGCAAAAACTTCATTCTGAAGAAAATAAGAATTTAACTTTTCAAATAAGAATTTAACTTTTCAATTTAACTTTTCAATATATATATATATATGGATACTACACAAGTATACGTATCATTATCAAGTAATATATAACTTTTTAATTAAAACCTTAATATCAAACCTAAAGGGAGAATTTGCAATATGCACTTTTGAACAACAGCTTTCTATTCTAAAAATACAATTACTTAAACTACAAAGATTTTTGAAGTATTAAATTTCAAATCTTTTTGGTATTTTTGATATATTTACAGAATAGTAACAATTTCAAAAGATAACTTGAGTTTATGTAAAAAAAAGTACTGAATTTGAAAAATATTTTTCTCCTTATCATGAATCAGTAATAATTATAGAAATTTTGTGTGGAAGTACGCAAATTGTGTTGTGCCAAATAGGGTCAAATACGAGCAATAATATTATTTACCCTTACTAGAGATGCTATAAAGAACACTAGCTAATTTAAGGTATGAATAGTTCTGAAGACCGACTAGGCAAGGAAGATACCAGCTCACTCTAAAGTTCCCTAAATTCCCTCCACCTGGGGGCTACCATCTCGTATGAAAACCTAAAATAATAAATCAAGTTGGGGGCTTTAACCTATCACTTTAAAGTCATCTAACTCTACACCATTCAATGGTTATTTCTCTATTTATTTTGCTTTAAATCATATGAATTACATTCTCATTCATACAACCTCATGTGATTCTTTACAATTATTGACTGAGAAAATACCAGTCTGGTTCTTACATGTTCTCACAACAAATTTTAACATCTGGATTGGCCAAATCAAGAAGTAAATGAAGTTCATGAATTTAAATAATCACAACTTCTTCCAACATTAAATATCAATACTCTTCACAACTTCCATCCAAAATTTAATTAATTATCATTTTAAGGAGAAAGATAAAGAAAACTACTCAGAATTCATGGAGAAAACAAAACCACACTTTTGTTTAAAGGTAGAAATCAATGTCAAACCAACAAGAAGCCTTAATTAAAACCAAAAGTAGTTTAAAACAAAAGATTAAAACTTATCTCAAATCCTCCACCAAACTCTTGAAGTTCCTTTGAATCTCTTCTCTTTTACAACACTCTTAACTCTCAAAATAAAACTAAAAACAGAAGGAAAAAGTAAATTTTATGGTGCCTGAATTTGTCCACAAGAGTCTCCACGATCTTTTTCTCATGACTCCAGTACTCTCTCCCTCTTCAAGCACCCACCTCAATTTAAAAACTTCCTTCTTTTATAAATCTCCAAATGGTGCCATGGAAACTCTTTAAAATGTGTCCACATCCGATGAATCCTCCAAAATTTACCTCCTTTCACAATTATTTTAATAATATTTTCGTTCTTAGTGGTCATAACCACCCTCCTAAGCTAATAGGTGCCTCAAATACCTCTTCAAAACTTGGTCAAATGAAGAAAACCTCAAAACAACTGCCTTTGGCACTTAAGCGCGGGTTTCTGGTGCTTAGGCGCAGCCTTCTATGTTTAACCGATGCTTAAGCCCCGGATCTGGCGCTTAAGCGCCAAAATACTTTAGCTCAATTTTCACCTCTTTGCTCCAAATTTGATCATTTTTCACTCCTTTTAGTATTTTTCACCTTTTTACTTGTACCTAAAAGAAAAACACACAAATACTTTCCATTAAAGCGCAATATCTTAAAAATAAGTATAAAAATGTGTTTAAAAATACTATGTATTTTAGGTGTATCAAAATCCCCCAAACTTAAAATGTTACTTGTCCTCAAGTGACACTTCACTCTTTAAAAACTAAATTAGTATGATATGTATATGAGTTTCTTTAGGAGTTACTAAAATTTAGATTTAGAAATATAGTACCCAATTTAGAAAAAAATATTTAGTAAGTGAGACCAACTTAAGGTTTAGAAATTTTTTATGTTAAGAAAGGTGAAAATATGAGTTCCTATCAAATTCAAAATTATTGTAGATTTTCCAAATTTAGAATTTAGTCCTTTTATTATCTCCACTTAAAATTTTTTTATTAAGAATAATTTTACTTACTATATTATATTTTTAAGCTTGAGATTTTTTCTAGTCTTACACTTTGAAAAGTTCAAATGTAGAACCAATTTTTAATTAGGCACTAATCCTCAAGCTTCTCCTCCCATATATATATTTTTTCTTTTTCTTTTTCAAGCAAGGATTACTATATCTCGATAGGCCTTTAATGGTTTTGAATTCCACTTCTTCTTTCCTAAAGCAAAGTCCTGATAGTCCTGATATAAAACTTTTACTTATAAATATAATAATAGTTTTAAAAATTATTTTCAATAAAAGAAATTTAATTATTAAAAATAGAAGTCTAAATTTCTAAATTTTTTAAAAATATAATTTTCCTTAATAAAGATAGTTACACTATATTTAGCATTTTCTAAACTAAAAATTTTTAACTGAAAGTTTTTCTTCATTACTATAAGTGTTAACTAAGTTTTCTTGCTCATTTCTAAAATCAAAATTTTACTTCCCTAATATAACTTCATATACATAATTATTTTTCAAAATCAAGTTTATTTGAAATACAATTGAGAACAAATAAACTTTTAAGTTTCTTCAAAATTTATCATTCCCCCCAAACTTATATTTTTAATAGAAATAAAGCATTTAGCATCATATAGGAATGAAAATTAAAATAACATGCTTACAAGAGTTTTTATATCCTAAGTATAAAAGTATAAAATTAAAAAGAGGAGTAAAATAAATTTTTGATCAATTTTTTTTATCATTTTCATTTTAATTTAACATGTAGAGATTCAATGGACTTCTAAGTAGTAGGTATAAACATAAAAACAAACTAACACACTAACTCGTACTTCACAGTCTCAACATAAAAACAAACACACTAACAAGATAAAAGAAAAATACAGGGTAACAATTTTCTAAGTTTCAAATTTAAGTTTACGCTAGCAAGATTTTCAGCTAGCAAGATTTTCAACTTTACATTCAACTTTACAAAAAATATAGAATTAAGTTAAGTTCTAAACTAACTAAATCATAGTACTAAACACACAACAACAGTTACTACCCTAGAATTTTAAAAAAAAAGTACTAACAAAGCACAACATCACAATACAGTTAAAAATAAAAGTCTCACATATCACAATGTCTAAACAAGTACACAAACATGCATGTCTCAAGTCCAAATCATAAAAACACATCACAAATCTCAGTTAAACATAAAAGCCCAAACCACATCACATAGTTCAAATCAACACACAGAAGCAAATGTAGAAAGCCCAGACCACATAATTCATATCATATTACAATCATAAAAATAAATCTCTCAATTCTACTCCTCATCCTCTGAATCACCGCTATCCCAAACCTCTACAGGCTCATAATCAAAGTATCTATGATATGGTGGAAATTGCACTCGATTAACCATAATGAGGCTCTCTAAAGATGAGTGAAATTTCTCTTCATAATCACTTTTTCACCTGTTATACCTATCAGTATGATCTGTAAAACACTCTAAATTTTGTACCCTATCTGCGGTATAGTTAATATTATTCATCATTATCTGTAATAATTGATCTTGGGTCTCAGTAGACTCACCTCCAGAAGTAGAAGCACATGAGGTAGATGGTCTAGATGTAGAAGCAACAGATGTCTCTATTTTATAACTCCTAGAAAATCCTCCTCTCCAGCCAAAAATAGAATGTTTAAAATAAGTCTTCACATTCACCTTTGTGATGGGATTTAGAGGCAGCAATACTTCCTCCCCGCTATCATATTTTAATACATCCTGCTCAGATAATGAAAAGATCAAGGAAGCAAATCCCAGACTTGCAGAAGTAACGGCAGTGGCAGAATTGATGATAGTCTGATATATCAAAGCTCTAATGTTCATGAGCTTTCCTTCCTAGATAAAATAATTTAACGTCGCTCTCTCTCTGGTAACTTCGCTGAGATGATTTATTGGCAGCAGACAAGCAGAAATAAAAAAGTGTCATGTCTTCGAAGGTGCACTTAACTTTGACATTGGAAAGTTGACTCTCCTTTAATTAATGATTTTCCAAAGTCCTCTTCCATCAGTCAAATAAGAAATAATCTCATCTAGCTCCATCTCAGTCGGACTATAATTTACATAAAACATAAAGTATCCAGTGGCAAATGGTAGAACAAATTGATTATCTCAGGTGAAAAAGGTACCAACTTTCCTCGAACCATGACTCTATATTCTTCAGCCTAAGGGAGGTTAGCATAAAATTCCCTAACAACAGAAATAATTATAACACCAGAAAAATAATAGAATCATTCTCACTGTCGGTGAACGATCAGATCTTCCATTGATCCACCTGGATTCTTAAAACAACGCTCTTGGATAAGCTTTTGTGATCGCAAAGCATCACTGTACCTATCTTGAGCCTTTGAACAAACAAACTTGCTCGAATAAAAGGGTTCTTTCCTTTACTCCTCTTCATTCTATGTACCATTCTACAAATTTATAAAATTCTAAAAATAACTTTAAAAATCAAGTCTAAACTACTAAACTAAACTTCCAAAAGCTTAAAATGCACTTTCTATGCAATTTTCATAGATGTTTCCTCATTTTTCATCATGAATAGTGAATTTTTGAATTCTTCAAAATGTACTCAAAATACAGGGAAATGTACTCAAAATACAGTGTACTCAAAATACAGGGTGAAAATCCAAAATTTTTGCATAGAAGTAAAGCTCTTACCTCAAGAAATGTGAATCTATCATATTTTTCTTGATTCCCCAAATAAATCTCCACTTAATGGTATGACCTAGCTCTCCAAAAGCGCAATTCTGAGAGGTTGAAGGTGATGGGAGTATAAAAATGGTGATTTTCGGCTTAAATTTTCACTTTTAACCATTTGCGAACCGGTTTTGGTGAACCGGTGCTTAGGCGCCTGCCTCTCAGGTTAGCTAGCGCTTAAGCGAGATATGTGGAGCTTAGGCGCCAGTGCATGATTTTTGAGATTTTAAATTCAAGTAAAATGCACTATTTTCCTAAGTATATCACCCCTAAATGGTCTTATAACACTTAAATTACTATTTTTATCTCCTACAATTTTGCTTTCTCTCAAAATTCTCCATATAACTCACTACAATTTACATATAACTCACTTCAATTTGAGGCTAAAAATAACCCTAATTTTCACACAAACAAACACATATATTAATTCAAAAACAATATAATTTACAAACAATAACAAGTATATATAACACTTAATTCTCACTCCAAATAGTCTCGGTTGAGAAGATTTTCAAAATACAAACACCTAACATACATACACAATTAAACTCATAAAAATTTATAACACTAAAAACAAACCCTAACATATAAACACAACAACTCCAAACAAACAAACACAGACATAGATCTTAATTCCACTCTTCATTTAATGGGACAAACTCTGTTCTTTCATTAGTCTCTTCTGGGGCAATCGGATTATAGAGTTGATAAAATGGACGGTGATGATGTGCACTGATACTATCTTCTTCAATCCATTTCTTCATAAGAAACATCTCCTTATCCGCTTACTCAATATAACTAGTATGGCTAAATTGCATTTTCAATTGCCATCCAATATGCTCAAAAAGTGCATGAATCTCAATTACCTTGGTCTAAATAAAAGTCATGGTAGTCTCAATTTTGTTGATCTTTTCTGAGATTCCTTCGATACTGAAGGCTAAGAAACTGTTACACATCTCTTATGCACATTGACAAATGAATCTCTTCCTCATGGTCTCTTACTTCTTCTTCAAATCCATCTCCCATGAAAACATTTTCTCTAAATCTCTCTTTCTCTTAGACTTTTAGGGCTAAAAATGATCTGAAGCAAAATTCCTTCACTAAAACCTTCTATTTATAGGCCTAAATCCTTCTAATAACTCCTAGACACGTCTTGGAACTGCCTTGGCACTTTCTTACAAAACAATTGGTGGTTAAACCTTCTAGAATCTTAATTTAGCACATGTTTTTTAACTGACGCGCTTAAGTGCCGAATATTGGCGCCTAAGCGCCAGTGCACATTTTTGCACCAGTCAACTTATCGTCCAAATTCTCATTCTAACATGTCTAGATCACTAAATAAAGTCTTAAAATCAATACTAACACATAATAGCTCAAAAACAGTACCCCAATTTTTCTTAATCACACACAAACGATAATCCAAGAAAAACACACTGATAATTATGGGTTGCCTCCCACAAAGAGCTTGGTTTAACGTCGTCAGCCCGACGTAACCAGTGTTTATTCTGATTGAACCAACATCATTTTTTCATTCAATTTATGTTGAATCCTTATAAAATAAGGTTTCAGTTTATGACCATTCACTTTAAACACTATATCAGTCTTAGGATCTTTACTATCCGCAGCTCTGTAAGGATAAACTTTCATCACAATAAATGGACACATCCACCTTGACTTAATTTTGAATGAAAATAATCTTAACCTTGCATTATATAGCGAAACTTGTTGCCCTGGCTGAAAATTTTTAGTAATAATCATTTGATCATGCCACTTCTTCATCTTTTCTTTATCAATCTTAGCACGTTCATAAAATTCAGTCCTTATCTCTTCAAGCTCCTTTAATTGCAATATACTTTTCTCACCAGCATCTTCCAGCATCTTTGTGAACTCTTTAATTGCCCAATATGCTTTATGCTCAAGTTCAATTGGTAAGTGACAAGCTTTCCCAAATATTAGCCTATATGGGGACATTTCTATAATTAG